>NW_027110327.1:114399-114760 GCF_000696795.3 Halyomorpha halys
AATTTTTAATATTTCTTTTACAATATTATGTTTTATGAAATTTCATTATTTAAAAGTAAAATTTTTAATTTTTAAAAATGAAATGTAAAAAAAAAATGTGACAATACATTTTTAACCCACTTTGTAACTTGAAAGAAAGTTGTGAAACACGTAAAATATTGTTTTCATATATTTTTAAAAATATAAAGATTAGTTTAGTTCAATATTGGAATGTATCATTCTGTCTTTAACAATCAAATGTTCATGAAAGGATTTCTATCAGTACAATATAAGATCACTAAAACTATCGGTAATGGTTACATGGGAACCATTGTTATGTTGTTATAGCTAGTTCCCGTTATAATGTACATATCTTTCTCAT
>NW_027110327.1:116068-116518 GCF_000696795.3 Halyomorpha halys
AAAAAAAAAAACTTTTTAAAGAAAACACTCCAAAAAATAAATCCGTCGGACCCATGGATGTCTGTTTAGAGATGAACTTAGTAAAAAAGGTTATAGTATATTAGTAGACCATTAATTATAAACTATTAATGATAAGTGGTCACAAGTAATTTATTTCATTACCTGTGTAATATCCCAACTTATGGCTTATGTATATGAGTAAGTATAAAATACATATTAAACAAATCATCGATATTTCCATAAAATTATATCGGAGTATATTTATCATATTGCAATAATGATAAATATTGAAATAAATATGTAATTATCAAAATAAATTATTGATATTCCATTTTTAAATTTTGTATACAATTTCTTAGTCTTTTTTTAAAACAAAATATCGATATTTCGATAAAGTAATATAGAAATATTGCTGCAAATATTCTACATCGATATTAAAAATATAGAAAA
>NW_027110327.1:119695-134883 GCF_000696795.3 Halyomorpha halys
GATATTTCTATATTGATTTCTCTGCACAATTTTCTTGTCTTATTATAAAAAATAACGATATTTTAATAAAATAATATAGGAATATTGTTGCTTATATTCCATATTAATACTAAAATACTACTACAACCTATCGAAATAAATATGTAATTGTCATAATAAAATATCGATATTCCTATTTTAAAATCCCTATATAATATTTCTGTCATTATAAACAATATATCGATATTTCGTTAAAATAATATCAGAACATTGTTCTTATATACCATAATGATATTACAATAACACAAAATATTGAAACAACTATGTATTTATCAAAATAAAATATCGTTATTCCATTCTTAATTATTCTATACAATTTTCTAATCTTTTTAAACAAACTATCGATATTTCAATAAATTATACCGGAATATTGTTGTTTAAATTCCACATTGGTATTACAACAATGTAAAATATCAAAATAAATTCACAATATCAAAATTAAATATCGATATTCCTATTTTAAAATTTCTATATGTTATTTAAGTCATTTTAAACAATATGTCGATATTTCGATAAAATAATATTGGTATATTGTTCTTATATACTACATCGATATTACAATAATACAAACTATCGAAATAAGTATGTATTTATCAAAATAAAATATCGATATTCCATTTTTAATTATTCTATACAATGTTCTAGTATTTTTAAACAAAATATCAATATTACGATACAATAATATCGGAATATTATTCCTTATATACTATATCGATATTACAACAATACAAAATATCGAAATAAATATGTATATATCAAAAGAAAATATCGATACGATAAAATGATATCGGAATATTGTTCTTATATACTATATCGATATTACAATATTACAAACTATCAAAATGAATATGTATTTATCAAAATAAAATATCGATATTCCTATTTTAAAATCCCTATATAATATTTTATTCATTTTAAACAATATATATCGATATTTCGTTATAATAATATCAGAACATTGTTCTTATATACCATAATGATATTAAATAATACAAAATATCGAAACAAATATGTATTTATCAAAATAGAATATTGAGATTCCATTTTTAATTATTCTATACAATGTTCTAGTATTTTTAAACAAAATATTGATATTTAGATAAAATAATATCGGAATATTGTTGTTTATGTTTCATATCGATATTACTACAACTTAAAATATCGAAAAATATATGTAATTATCAAAATAAAATATTGATATTCCTGTTTTAAAATCCCTATATAATATTCTAGTCATTTTAAACAATATATCAATATTTCGAAAAAATTATATCGGAATATTGTTCCTTATATACCATATCGATATTACAACAATAGAAAATATTGAAATAAATACGTAATTATCAAAATAAAATATCGATATTCTATTTTTAAATTTTCTTCAATAAAACAATTATATTTGAGTTAATATTTTTTATGTTTATGATATGGTTGTCGTGGTGTTGCTTTTTTTCATAGTTATTAAGAGTTTCTTATGTATTTTGATAAGGTATGACATAATATAAGTCTTCCAATATCTTACTATGGTATCATTTTATAATTATTATTACTTTAATTCGTTAAATTTTCGATATCGATATTTCGATATTTTAGGTCCGATATAATATCGATATTTTTCTTTCGATATCCCATCCCTACTACCTGTAAGTTATTTGATCCATTGGGATTTATTTGTCCAGTTACTTTGACTCCTAAAATTTTACTGCAAGATAGCAGGAGACAGAAGTTAAGTTGGGATTCTAAAGTGTCGGAAGATATAAAAATTAAGTTTATGAAGTGGGTGAAAGACCTGCCCAATCTCAGTCAAGTAAGAATTCCACGTCGTGTCAATTATTTTCCAGGAGGAGGTATCTATAGTCTATACCTTCTGTTATGCCAGCAAGTCTTCATATGCAGCAGCAGTATTTTTGAGAAGAGAATATAAGAATGTTGTTGAGATACATCTTCTCCAGGCAAAGGCTAGAGTGGCTCCTTTGAAGCAGATAACCAAAACAAGATTGGAGTTGTTGGCCTGTTGTATTGGTGGACGTTTAGCACATTCTGTTAGAGAAGCAATGAACATGGCTGAAATAAACTGTTGTTTCTGGACGGATTCGACGACGGCTTTAAGTTGGATCAAGAATAATGAACAGCTGTCAGTATTTGTAAGGAACCGAGTCAAGAATATCAGAGAGTTAACCAACTGTGCGAGTTGATATCAGTTGAGTTGATATCAGAGAGTTAATGATTGGAGATATGTGCCTGGTTACATAAACCCAGCTGACCTACCTTCTCGTGGCTGCTCAGCAGGTTCCTTGCTACAGTCTCATTGGTGGGAGGGACCAAACTGGTTGCGGAAATTAGGAGAATTTATGGCCAGCTTCAACATATGAAGTAAATGAAGAAGAGGTAGCAAAAGAGAAAATAAAGGGAGTTGTGAGTAATTTTGTCAGAGAACAGTTAAAAGGATCGTGGTTTTTAAGATATTTTAGTTCTTATAGCAAAATCAAGAGAATGGTAGCCTGGATCCTGAGATTTATTAGGAATTCCAGAACACAAAAGGATTTACACTTCAAGAGTGAATTGACCGTCCTAGAGATTGATACAGCTGAGAAAATCTTGGTAAAAATAGTACAGTCAGAGAGTTTCCAAGATGAGAGAAAGTCACAACTGAAGTCTTTGTGTGTAATTGAAGATGAAGCCGGAATTTTGAGAGTGAAAACCAAAATCGCATCAAGAGAAGACAAAGAAGATTTCAAGACACCTATGGTTCTATCTGGCAGTCATGAATTGGTCAGAAGACTTATTTACGAAGAGCACACTAAAATGGGACATGTGGGTGTACAGATTCTATTGTGCAAGCTTCGTGAAAGATTTTGGATTCTGAAAGGAAGAAGAACTGTAAAAACCGTCATTGCTACCTGTATTAGATGTAAGAGGTTCCAGGGCAGTGCTATCAAAACCAAACCTGCAATTTTGCCTGAAGAAAGAGTGAGAGAAGCGCTTGTGTTTGAGGTTGTGGGAGTTGACCTAGCAGGACCATTGATTCTTCGTAACGGAGAGAAGAGCTGGATTATCCTCTATACCAGTGCGGTATATAGGGCAGTTCACATGGAACTTGTAACTTCTCTGTCTACAAATGAGTTTCTTCAGAGCCTAAGAAGATTTATCACTCGGCGTGGATGACCGAAAACCATATTTAGTGACAATGGCACTAATTTTGTTGGGGGTGAAAACCTATTTCGTAACATTGATGGCAAAAGATTGAATATGAAGCATCTACACATAGAATTCAATGGAAATTTAATCCACCAACTCCACCATGGTGGGGTGGTTGGTGGGAACGGCTCATTCAAATTGTCAAGAGAATGCTCAGAAGAGTATTGGGACATGCATCTTTAAAGTATGAGGAACTCAATACTCTTATATGTGATTTTGAAGCTATTATTAATCACAGACCACTAATGTATGTATCTGAAGATACAGATGATTTGGATCCTCTTACTCCAGCTATGTTCCTCCAGGATTCGCTGAACATTGGAGTACCGGATTTGGATCATTTAGACAAGGTTAACATCAGTAAAAGATATCGTTTCTTGCAGCGTTTGAGAAGAGATTTAAGAGTAAGATTCAGGACTGAATACCTCAGTCAGCTTGTAACTCATTTTACAGAACAGGATAGTGGATACATCTTGAAGAAGGGTGATGTGGTTTTGGTTGGAGGCGACTATGGGAAGCGTTTGTTTTGGCCTTTGGCAAAGGTACTTCAAGTCTACCCCGTAAAGGAGGATGGTTTGGTTACAGTGGCCCGGCTTAGAACAGCTTCTGGAGAGATAGTACGACCCGTGCAGAGAATTTTCCCCTTGGAAGTGGCTGCTTCACTAGAAGTGGAGCCCAGCGAGGACCCTGAGAAGTGCACTACACCAGTAAAGGAGAAGACACCCGTCATAACACGCTGGGGTCACAGAGTGAGACTCCCTACTAAATATCAATAGGATGTCCCAGGTTTCGATCAACCTTGTGTTATGATAGAAAGGTGGGAGGATGTTAAGTATCGATAGTGAAGAGAAAGACTATAGTGGAAGGTTATAGTGCTGTTGTTGTTATTCATTGTCCTAAGGAGGTGAAGCACATTGTTTAGTCTAATTTTGTGAGCTGTTTTATCTTAAATCTTATAATTGAACTATTGTTTTGTGGAGTGTGTAAAGATTATATTTTGTTTCAATACAAACGTTTGTTTATTAACTTATGTGCACTTTATTTGATAACTTTGGAGGTATCTATAAATTGGGTAAATTTATATAATTCCCGACAATAGGTATGTTAGTATTTTGTATTTTTGAGTTGGATAGATAAAAATAGAAAACTTGGAATTTTAGCATAATTAAAGGTAGAAAGCTCAAGGATAAGGATAGATTAGAACTATACAGTTTCATGATATAATGTTTCAAGTATAATGTTATGTATGATATAATGTTTCAAGTATAATTTTATGTATGATATAATGTTTTTCACTTCACAATTGTATAAATAAAATTGATTTTGTTTTCTTCAAATGGTTCTTAGTCTTTCATTTTTGTATTGGATTTATTTGCCAAGGAGTAAACAACTGGTTTCATCATCATAATTTATACTATACTTTATTTAATACAATACTAAATAACTGTAAATCAATTTTTGAGCTTCTAAGGAGACAAATTTTTGAACATATGATATAATTGACTATATGTAAAAATAACACTGAAACTAAAATGTGATTTTTTTTTTTGGACACCTAATCATAGATTCTTGACATAATTATTCTTATTACATTAACCTCATTAATCAACATTGTTTTAAAAACGCATATATTATATTTGTCTTTAACACGTTTCTAATCCATCCATAATTTATTACATCATGATTCATAATTAGCAGTTATTATCATGGGAGGTAAGAAATTTTTAAGGACTTGCCCCACAGCCATCATTAAGAAAATCACTGACATCAGCCAGAGCCTTAGTCCAAAGTGCATCACTGGAATGATAAAGCATGGAAAATATCAGGAGCAAATGCTTTATAGTTCCAGTGCTGTTATTGTAAATACCCAAGGAACAAGATTACCCTTGATAGCAGTAATAGGTGTTATTAAAGCCTACTTTATTATTTTTAAGTACATATATTACAAAAAAGATGAAGATAGACATTTATAAAACAAATACATTACCTCATAAATCAATAACTTCAGCTGAAAAATACCCCATTTTAAGAAAAATCCAAGACTCATCCAAATAAAAATATGTATGGAGGAAAATGGAAAATATGGAGCTTAATAGTTAATCCTCAAGTGTGAATATTGTAAAATTTATAACATTCAAATGCAAGAATCCCACACACCAATAATCCAACAAATATTAACAGAGGACCGAATGATAAGAATGAAAAATTAAAAGTAAGGAAATAGAGACAATGATAGTCTAATAGAGATATATCATGGAGTAGAGGAATTGAGACTAATTTTAGAAACTGTTGGAGGAGGGTCACTCAGTAATGAGCTACTGTGTCAATATTCATCATAATTATTTTATCCCCTTTACCGCTTGTGCAGTATGGGGTTACAATTTGCCGAGTCTGGACCAGATATCTTGCTCTTGGACCATCTCCCTTCTCCTACTCCAGTCCATATTCCGCCTCCTGAACGCCCCCTTAACACTCCTCCCAGGAAATGTGTGGTCTTCCTCTTGGCCTTCTTCCCTACATGTGAGTCTCATATGTCTTTCTGGCAGTTCTTTCCTGGTCCATCTGAAGGTGTCTGAACCATCTTAGCTTGTGCCCCTCTAGGATGCTCTCAGCAGGTTTGACTCCGAGGTTAGTCCGAATGGTACTGTTCCGTACTCTATCTCGTTGGGTCCTTCCTTCCACCTAACAAAGGTACCGCATCTCCAGTCAGTTTTTCTGGCTTCCAACGACTGAGACCTCCAGTACAACATAAGTGTTATGCAAGAGAAAATGGCCTCGATAAACATGAAAATTAACCTGGAAAAGACCAAATGTATGAGGATAGGAAAGAAACCCCGGAGAATAATGAGGGTGATCAGAGCGAATGGAGAAAGACTAGAGCAGGTCGAGAATTTCAAATATCTAGGTGCTCATCTCAACGAAAGCGGCTACATTGATAAGGAAGTTTCTTAAAAAAAAATCAATGCAGCTAGAAGAATAAGAAAAAACATAAAAAAAAAAGAAGAAAGAGATAACACAAAAAGTCAATATTAGTATTAAATTAAATTGTTAAAAGATAAAGAAAATGTACTTACAGGATGAAATAACATTGAATGACCTACTCTGGATCTAATCAAGGTGTCATGTTCAGTGCTTATCAAAAGCCATGTGTTTGTAGAAACATGATAAGAATAGAGTCCTGAGTAAACTGGCTCTTGATGAGTAGAAACTTCGCCAGATCTTAAAATAAAATAAAAAATTTGAAAGAAAAAAATATTCATGTATTCTATTTAGGTAAGAATTCTAATAAACAATTGAATTATTTATTTAAATAAAAAACATCATTAACTTAGCATTACTCATGGAAGCAACGGAAATTTTAAAGACTCTCTTACTAAATAGTGACAAGCCTGTGCCACCCTCAATTCTATCTTTTTAACTTATCACCTTTTGCAAATAATTGTAACTCAAAGAACTTGATATACCTATTAGACATCACTTAGATGTATAGATCACATAGATCATCTGGATCAACCAGGTAATTTTTCTATTTCTCATAGAATAATAAATTATAACTGATTAATAGTATTTAATCTAAAAATTATCTTTTTAACAAGATATGATCTGTGAGATAGCCATGACTATCTTCAACATTTTTTTCTTTTTATAGATATATTATGGATTTATGACGGCTTATTCTAGTAGCTGTAATAATTTTCCTACCTTTTCCCATTTGATAAATGAGGATATAGCATAATGATATTTGAGAGGTTTCATATAGAATGTGATCTGAAAAATTGTTGTAACCAGAAAGACCTGGTTTTAGGCCATATTTATTGCCAGGATTAGTTGTACATATATAAAATATTTTAGTAAAAATACTGATAAATGGTTTTCTTCATTAGATTTCATAAATGAATCATAAAGGAAAACTTTTTTTTTTTTAGCTGAAATGTTGACAGTAATATGTAAAATTTCAATATTAAATATTTGTTTAAATACAAGGAATTTTCCAGATGAATGTATACCATAGAATATTTTGGACATAGGTTTAATAAAATTTTACGTTCAGAGGAAAGAGTCGAACAATTAAATACTTAAATTGTTGTAATCACAAAGAAATTTTTATGAATTTACATAATAAATAGGAGTAAATATGTATACTGGTAGCCTTTGTACTAATTTCAGTTTCTGTTCTTTGAAAAGTGATTAAAGTCTGTTGTAACTTAGGTGAAGTCCTGCACGACAAAAATGTGTATACAAACATAAACCCATATTTTGTAGCTTCTAGTTTATCTACAGTAGTTTATACAATAGGCACTTAATTTTTAGAGCTATATTATAATTGTGATTGATTTCTTAGCTTTGTTCATTAAAAAAATTAAATTTTCATTTTTTCAAATAACCTAACTCTGAATCAGAATCTGAAACAGTTACTAGTATAAATTGGTTTTTGATGACTCTGAAAAGGCTAAAAACAAGGAATGTAAAATTGAGACTGTGTGTATATTAAAAAAAAAATAAAATAAAAAAATAAGTGTTTTCAACACATTTTACTAATTTATTTTCATAAAGGCAAGAAAGTGTCTGAGGCTCACAAAGATACATGCAAAGTTTGTAGTGTTGATTGTTTAATGGAATGCACAGGTCTGAATTTGTTTAAACAATTTTGTTCTGAAGATTTTTCACTGAAAGATGACCAACATTCTGATAGACCATCTGACAAAATGAAACCATGATTAAATTGAATCATCTGTATAGGAGATTGCAAAAAAGTTAAAGAGCATTACACACAACAATTAAAAATCTTATAAAACATCTTGGACTTATTAAGAAGGTCAATATTTGAGTTCCTCGCGAACAGAAAGAAATTAATTGTAGGAAGATAGTCCGAGTGGCGGTCAATAAAGGTACAAAATAGAAGAAAAAAATATTTAATGTTAACCAACGTTTTGCTCCACTTTGCAGGGTTTTGTCAGGGCTGTCCTGCAAAGTGGGGCGAAATCTTCTCACAATCTACTTCATAATCAACAACCTTATTCCAAGAAAAAAATGCACTTAACACAACGAATCAATATTTATAATACACATATTAAACATAATCCAACTGATCCTTTTTTTTTTAAACCACCTATCACTGTTGATGAAAAATGGATCGTCAACAATAACTTTATTCAAAAAAGATCATGATCCAAACCATACTGAAAGCAGAATTGCATCAGAAAAAGATCAATGGTCTGTATGATATGGTGGAATTACAAAGGTGTGTATTTTAAACAGCTTCCAAATAACCGAATGATCAATTCAGATGTTTACTGCCATTAACTTATGGAATCAGAGGAAGTAATCAAGGAGAAAAGGTCAGAAATGACTAATTGCAATGGAATCATGTTCCACCATGACAAGGCAAGGCCTCACACATCTCTAGGCAACACATAAAATTATTTGAGCTTGGTTGGGAAGTGATGTCGCATACCCCATATAGACCTGACCTTACACCATCATATTATAATTTATTTTGTAGTTTACAAAACTTTTTAAATGGTAAAAATTTCAGTAATAATGACCTCAAATCGTGGTCGTGATTTTTGCAGATGAGGTCCAAAAGTTCTATAAACTATGAATAAATAAGTAATAACTGGATGGAGCCAAGCCTAGTGAGCGCTTTTAGGCTAAGTATCCAATTTTCGAGACTATACCCCCCATAATCAACTGTTAAAAAAATATATATCATATAACGGTTATATCAACCATGTAAGGCCCACCAGGCCGATCTGGTATAAAATAAGATATAAAAAAAAAATATCCAATTTTCGACATAGTAACCTAAAACTTTATTATGAACAACATTCTCATGGTTGTTTATTTTTTTAATGGGATTCATTTTTAACTATTAAATATCAATAAAAATAATTGAGGAAAAAGTCCTAAGGACCACGTTGTTTAAAATAAAACTATATAACTGTAATATTTTATTTTTAACAATTTTATTATAAATATTTACCATATTTTAGCAATGTTTTGACTCTTTCCATTGGTCATTTTTAAACTTATGTCTTCTACACCCCAGTTACATAATTCAACGTACATATATTTTCATAACTTCTATACATAGGAGTATTTGTTAAAAGTGTAGGTAATTTTTTCTTGGGATTTTTCATCTACAATATTACACACCAAATTAATTTTTTTGTTGTTTTTTTCATTCAAATTTTGGGCAAGGTTAATTGCTAAAATATTGTATGTGAGTGTGCATGCATAAAGAATTTCATCATTATTTTATAGTTTTATTTTAAACAATGTGGGCATAATGTGGTCCTAAAGTCTTTTTTTTTTGTTCATTTTGATTGCTATTTAATAATTTATAACTTTATTTTTAAATATTTACATTAAATAATACAATACTACTTATCAATCCATACATTGGTGCAGGTTGCAAAACACGGCCTCCAAATACATATATTATTCTTTTCTTGACATCAATGCACATTTGATGATCAAAAATTAATTTAGGACCACCCATTGAACTAGTGTCATCTGTGATTTTCATCCATTCATTTGACTCAATGTTGTATACATAAAAATCACTCTAAAAAATAAAATAAAATGAATAAATGATTATGTATTATACATATATATGCATATGTACATATAAGTTACAGCCTGAGTGAGATATCAGCTAATCTAGTAGATCAACTGATCAAACATGTATATATAGAGGTAATGGACTCAATAAAGGGCAGTATCGAAATAGCTATCAGGTGTTGTGTATCACGTGTCTCTTTTCCTATTTATCATCTGGAACAGTTATAATTGGTGCCGAAACCTGGGACCTTTAAATACAAAAGAAACAACAAGAATAATTTTTTTTCATCAATCTTCAACTTATTTATTTTTCTCTTTCTTTTTCTTCTCATGCATACTTACTTGGTTGAAATATGATGAGTAACGGTCCTGTTTTATGATCCCAGTCCCGAACTTACCTCCGGCAGTGATAGCTGAAATTGCATGTCTACCAGAGACAACTAGGCTAGAAGCATACGCTAATAATGTGTTAGAATGGATCAAAATTTATACGGCAACAACCCAGGACCTGAGGAAAGTGGTTTCGGATCTTGAAAGATTCACTGGTGAGACTGGAGAATTAAATCATTTTTTAAAAGGGGGTGATTGCCTGATGGGAAGGATAGAGGCGAAGATATTGGAGAACCTTTTGGACAGTGAGGATTAAACCATTAAAATCGGCAGTGGTCAGCAGGGTAAAGAGGAGCATCCTTAACCAAATCCAGGCAGATGAGGAAATGCCCTAGGGTACAGTGAAAGAGAGATTAAAGAAAGCATTTGGAGGGGGGCAGTGAGCCCCTGAAGATGATATATTCCAAATGTTTAGAGAAACAAGGAAACCTACCTAAACAAACCAGCGGGTAGTATGCTGGTGAGCTCCCGTCTTGATTTAATCGTATCACTGATAAGTTCAGTGAAATGTTAAACGCGAATCAAGTGCAGGTAAACATGGCATTCCTGTCAACAATTCCTGAAATCCAATTAGGCAAGGAAATAAGGAAGAAAGAAGGTATACCCTGGGAGTGTTCATTTGTTGAGTGTGCACAAGACTTGATAGATGTCAGCTCCTGTGAGGAGGATTCTCAGATGGAAATAGAAGAGCTGGGATGGACTAGGATCGGCTACCATTGCCCAAGGAACAAACCCAACCCCTGACAAAGAAGGGAGTATCATGAAAGCGCGAAGGAGAGGACGAGGAATGCAGAGAAAAGGACGAACCAGACTAAATGCAGAGGAATTGGCTGGTGGGAAGACCGTAAATGCCACAGATGAAGTAAGGTTGGACATCTGGTGGCTCAATGCTCGTACACTGGATGTATTGAATGTGGGAATGAAGGGCACATTGCCAGACTGTGCCCCTACATGTACTGGAGAGGAGATACAGGCCGGAAGGTACCCATGGAGGGCAATGGCCCAGAGACTATGAAGGAGAATTTTTAAGAAAACTAATTGATCTGCAAGTGAGTCTACAGAAGTATCTGAGACCTCGGAAACAGAAACCGAAGGAGGAGACCTTGGAAGAGGGGGTGTTCAGAAGAACATGAGAGAGAAATAACAGAGGATAGTGGAAAATTAGAATTGGAGAAAGAAAGGATAAGTGGCAGTGGACGATAGGAGACTCGAGGATCCAAGTGTGGCAATGACACAGGCAGAAATTTGGAAAGACTATATGAACAAGTATTATGATATTTTTTTTAATGAAGGGGAGGTCCTAGGCGTGACAGGAAGGACAGTTCACAAAATTTCACTTAAGCAGGACAGGGTGACATATGTTAAGGAATGAAGGTATCCGCAGGCACTCCCGAAGCATTTTTGGGATGAGATAGAGAACCTAAAAAAAAACAAGGGATAATCTTGGATAGCATGTGGCTTTATAATTGTCAGCTGTGGGTGGTGAGAAATAAGAGTGCACCAGGCGAAGAAGAAGAAAAACATATGGTTATTATAGATTATCGTAAACTAGATGAAAATACTGAGGTGTAGATAGTTGACTGTGGATTAATGATTGGAGAAGTTTGTTGGGGGGTGCGGTCAGCAAAGAACAACATAAATAAACAAAACCATATTTATTTATTTTATGCCGACGTTTCGACCTGAGTTTCAGGTCTTCATCAGGGGTTGTGGCGTAGAAGGTAGCCCTGCAATGGGTTGCAACTGGGGTTGGTTGTAGCAACTGGGTTGCAGGCCTACCTTCTGAACAAGAATGAGAACAAGGAAGAGACATTTATAGATCACAACTCGCACGATGAAAGACTAGCGGAAATAGAAGTACGGGAGATCATAAATGACAAGAGGTACCAAATTGTTTGGAAAACAAAAATCTCGTGTCTGCTTAGGGTGGAGTATAACAAATACGGCAGATGTTCCACTGCGACTACCTGGTCGCAACCAAGCATTCAAGAAGATCAGATATGCAGAGTGGTGAAAGATGCGTCTAAACCTCAGGAGTACCAGAAGAAGCACCATTTATATCTTGGAAATGCACTGATCCGGGAAATGATAAAAAAATTATGGCGGACAGAAAAAATTGGGGTGGATTGGAACATTGTACATCCTTCATATGGAAGGGTTATGGGTGGATCATGGTCATAGACATCTTCAGTAAACTGGTTATAGCAAACGTGGTGCAAAAAAGATCAGCAGAAACAGTGTAAAGAACATTGTGGCATTGGTTCCAATTTTAAGGCGTGCCCGCTGTGAAAAACAAGGTGCAAGACAGATCGGCAGAAGCAGTGTAAAGAGCATTGTGGAATTGGTTACAATTTTAAAGTGTGCGTGACAGTATTTCATCCATCAGTGACAGAGAATTCGATAATGTGATAATTTAATACTGATAAGCCATTCCCAGCTGCAATATGTTGGAAAACATTATCTTTATCATTTTCTGTTAAAACTGCCGCCATATCATTCGATTTTCCAAGAATCACATCTTTAGAATCTCTACCCCCAGTTATCTGTACTTTATCATCCATCATTAACGACTTAAGTTATAAAAAAAATTATTCAAATTTAACTCTTTTAAAAGCTGTGTCCTGATTGCCATGACCAACTTTGTAAAGAATTAGAACCTGTTGGGCAACAGTTTATGTAATATTCCAGATTTATAAAAATAAATAAAAGTAAATTTAATAGTTTTTATTTATTCTCAAATGTAAAATAATGCTTTGATGATTACAAGGTTCAAATGAAATGATTTAATATTTAACAGATATGAGAATTTTATTTTACATTATATAAAATTATTGACTCTTATCTCAGGGCGGGGTTTCCAGGGCTGAAAGATGTGTCTAAACCTGGGAAGAAGCACCATTTATATGTCGAAAAAGATTATAGATAGAGGAAGGGTTATAGGTGGATCACGGTCATAGGAGTCTTCAGTAAATTGGCTATGGCACACATGGTGCAAGACAGATTGGCAGAAGCAGTGTAAAGAGCATTGTGGAATCGGTTCCAACTTTAAGGTGTGTCCGACAGGATTTCGTCCAACAGCAACAGAGAATTTGACAATGTGAGCATTAGGAAGGAAATGCAAGCCCTGGAGGTAGTACGGCACCTTAACACCCCAGGACATCCCAAGACATCCCAAGAGTCGAGCAGGAATAGAGAGCCTTTATAGTACCCTCAGTGACCATTTGGCAAGTGAACCAATTGGAAAAGGACTTGAACCCGATAATGCAATCGAACGGGCAATAGCGGTATATAATTACTCAATATTGTAATATTCCAGGTCAATTAAAATAAATAAAAGGAAATTTAATAGTTATTATTTATTCTCAGATCTAAAATGTTACTTTGATGATTACAAGGTTTAAATGAAATGATTTAATATTAAACAGATATGAGAATTTTATTTTAAATTATATAACATTATTGACTCTCATCTCAGAGCGGGTTTTCCAGACAATCAGAACACAATGACACTAAATTAATAGCTACTTTTATAAATATAATTAAATCCTAGGTAGAGCAAACTAACCAATCATTTATTCTTTTTTGATGACTAATGGTTTTCTATGCTTTCTATCTCAAAAAACAACAGACAGAAGACAAAGGGTCGTTCCTCCTCTGGTTTTCAGGACATGTCCTATTTACCTGTGATCAAAACAAAGAGTGTCTTTCTTCCTTCAATGATATACTCTTCATCTTGGATGTCTGCAGACTCTTAATATCTTCTTTCTATTTATATAACACTGACCGTAAACAAAGGATGGACAGCACCTCCTGCTTCCACAAAACATCATCCCTCTCCCGCACTTAAACATTGAGTGTCCAGTCTCCTTTGTTCCTTCTCCTTGCCTAGATGTTCGACCTAAATATCGATTGTAGCACAACGGTTTTGAGTTTTTGTTTATGATTTTCTTTATGTATATTTTTCCTTAATACTCATTATCGACTTTTAATTTTTCTTAAATTTACTGTATATACAATTATGATAAAAAATAACAAAAGTAGATCAAATTTTAATCTCTGTTCTCAACATAACAGCAATTCAACAAACTTTGGAAGGACACCTGCCGCTATCTTTAATATTTTGAATGACATCTTTTTACTCCATATTTGAATGATGAAAATTGGTTAGCTTGCTTTTTGGTTCAACAAAACAAATGAACAATATTTAATGTTGATATATAAAAAATAAAAACATGACTAAAACCATCTATACATAAAAAACAAATATTTATTAAAAAAGAGGATATTACAATAGACACAATCACTGGGTTCGCCCCTTTCAAAATTCTTTTTAGTATGTGAGAACGTCGTCGGGGTTATTGATGAATAGTGATCAGAGAGGGTGAAATCATCAGCAATAGTTTGGTGCCTGATGGGACAAGTTAGAATAGGGATGGTAGTATATCGCAAATTGGGTTCTAACAGAGGGAAAGAGCTGCAGAGGTATGAGGGCCCATTCTGGAGTGTTGTCACCTCACCACCAGAAGATATTTGTGTACAGTTTTTTCCCCCTTAATACTAACTTATAAGTGCAATATGAGGCATTCTAGTAATATAGTAGAGTTTTTTTTGGTTTATTTTGTTTAACCATTGAAGTACTATTTTCATTGTGATGATTCTTTTTTTATGTTATATTTGTATTTTATTATGTTTTATTTCTGTATATAAGTGTTGTATTTTCTTCTATTGTTTTTGAGGAAATGTCTTATAAGTGCTCATTGCTGGCAAGAAGAATCAATTTTGGTACGTATAAATTTGTCTGTGCTATTCTTTTAATCTTGTATACAGGTTGTATATTTTTTTTTTTCTCTTTTTTGTTTGTTTAGCGGAGGCATAAGTTTTTTTTTTAGTTTCATTCTTGTATTTATAATAAATAGTTTCTTTATTTATTTATTTTTTTAATATGTTTTTGTCTTGTTAAAATGCCTCTATCCAATCCTTGACTCATATCATGTTAT
>NW_027110327.1:136373-137452 GCF_000696795.3 Halyomorpha halys
TATATATATATTGTAATAATTTTTAAAAATATTAAAAAATAAAATAAAAAGAATCTTTGCTCGTTTTGTAACTTTTTTCAAATATCAAAGATAACTTGGGTTCTAATTTAAGAACTTTAATATCAAATGGATAATAGAATTATATTTAACTTTTATAATGTAAAAAGACTCTTAATCTCAGGGCATGTAGTTACTAGGTAATCAGAATACTAACACTTTTACTATTAACTTAATTAAATTAATATCTCTGTTACAATTGTATATTAAATTTAGTTATAACCAAACTAACCAATTTCACAATCTTCTTTGTTTCTCTTGTTCTTGTCTAAGCGTCCAAAAATGGCCTCCTCCTCTTGTTTGACAAGTTGCCTCTCTTCTAACAATGGCTTCCAAGCTTTCCCGCTTCCAGCCGCAGTACATCCTCTCACCAGGCAATCCAAACTCAGAATGCCCATATCCTCTCCGCTATCTTCGATGTTTACTGATCAATCCAAAATAATCGATATTGTTACAATCGATCCGCTTTACTTCCCATGGTTTGTGATGCGAACAGTCTATTGACAAATTTTATGTTTTTCTATTTCATGTTTGATTTTCCTTTTTCTATAATTACTGTATAGAAACAACAAAGGTTGAAAAACTTCAGTCCATCTTAACACAACCAAACCAACAAACACTTTGGAAGGACGTGCACCGCCATCTTGGTTTTGTTTCGAACACAACGTATTTCTTTTAGACAAAGAAAACTGGTTAGCTTGCTTTTTCATTTAAAAATAACAAATAACAATATTAAAATTATACATAAAATAAAACATATCAAAACCCTTTATACATCAAAATATACTATTTACTAAAAAAGAGCATATTACAATATATATATTGTAATATGCTCTTTTTGTGTAAATAGTATATTTTGATGTATAAAGGGTTTTTAATATGTTTTATTTCATGTATCATTTTAATATTCATTTGTTTTGTTTATCCAAAAAGCAAACTAACCAAGTTTCATTGTTTATAATAACTTCGTGATACAAAAAAACCAAGATGGCGGTATGTTGAATCAAGGCCACATTGAGAAG
>NW_027110327.1:139632-147824 GCF_000696795.3 Halyomorpha halys
GACAATTTGAACTTGGAATTAAAGAAAATTGTGAATTAGAAATGAATGAAAATTGCGAATTTGATTCTATTATCCATTTGATATTAGTGTTCTTAATTTGAACCCAAGTTATCTTTAATATTTGAAAAAAATTATAAAACGAGTAAAGATTCTTTTTATTTTATTTTTTAATATTTTTAAAAATATTACAATATATATAAGTTACAGGCTTTCAACTGAATGTCAGCTGACTGAGTACCAATCAGCTGTTCAATGTATATATGTATAGGTGGACAGATCCCGTCAATAAACAATGTTGATTTAATGTTCAGAGCGAGTTGTTCTATCTACTTTTTTCCTTTTTTTTTTAGAAGTATCTACCCACTGATATGTAATGGGAGGCACCAGCTGGAATTTTTAGCGCTAAGTAATTTCTTTTGTCGGCATGCCAAAGAGACCGCCGGGCCTAGGCAGAAACCTGTCGGCGAAACATCTAAAGTAATGTACGGAGATATATAGATAACAGAGGGTATACACCCCCTGGAAACGGTTGACCGGGTAGGCAGAGATAAACAAATAAACAGCGCTTATCTTACACGTGGCCACTTTAAACACCTCGGGGAAAATACAGCGAGTGTCAAAGAAAAAAGCCTCCTTAATTGAAGACAAATAAACACCCCTTATCTCACACAGGGCCACTCTAAAAACCTCGGGGAAAATACAGTAAGCCGCCTGAAGCCGGCTTTCTTCAAAGAAAAAAGCCGCCTTAATTTGAAACATGAGAGGTAGGAAAAAGACCGACTTTCACCGAAGGTCATCGAACCTTCTCACCCCCTCTGAAAATAGAAGAACCAATCAAAGGACAGAAATCAAAAGAAGGAGGAGTCAGAAGGAGAGGGGAGAAAATAAGCAAAAAGAGCAGGAGGAGAGAGACTGGGAGTTGGACACAGTCTGACAGTCTGAGAGTTGAGGACAGTCTGGGAGAGATGGACGCTTGAAGACAATCTGAGGGAAGATCAGGGGAAGACCAGTTGGAGGCAAGAGAAGGAAGTCACACCTCGCAGAGATTCGGCAGCGGCAGCCGGGAGCGGAGCCAAGCTAATATGAACGCTCTGCTGCGACAACTGCCAAGCCGACCGACGTACCAAAAGAAGTAAGACCTTTTCTAATTATGAGAGATAGTTGACCGTGGATGATGAATGAGGAGAAGATGGTTGGGGGTGCGGTCAATGAAAAACACAAATAAGTACAATTAACTTATTTTAATGTGCCAACGTTTCGGCTAGAGTTTCTAGCCTTCTTCAGGGCTAAAAACAGAACAAGATAACAACCACAGTAAGTATAGAAAAACAAAAAAAATAAAAAGGAAGTATAAACAGAATAATTTTACACATAAAATGACATTAACTGTTTCCCTCTTTATTTTCAGTTATTTGATTAAACCGGGCCAGGAGAACCACCACATAATGCCCCGAAGATTGTTGAGGTTTTCTCAGCTCTCTTAACGTTTGTAGGATGTCTTCCTCCATTGTCCATCTTCCGCCTCCGAAAATGAGACCCCCGACCCCAACTTTATATAAATTCAAAAAAAACAACGGCAAAATTGGATTACTTAAATCCGACATACCGCCCACCTAAATTTGGCTCAGCCGAATTTATTATTAAAAATGCAAAGAGACGGGGAAGGTGCAGTCTGCCATAAAAATAGGTAAATAACCCCGCTCCAGATAAGAGTACCAGTAGGGAACATAACTATAGCAATAAATACCAAAACGAAACATGCAAAACATACAAAAACAAAACAAGATAAATATATACATAATCAACGAACGGATGCTTTGTTAATATAAAATATGTAACAAAGCATCCGTTCGTTAACTTAGCCTTCTGTCGTTAAGGTTGGGTTTTTCAGGGTGGGCGGCAGGATTTGCTTTCCTTGATCAAAGTGTTTTGTCCTAAATTCGAAGTTCGTTAATCGTCTCGCTTCACCAACCGTCAACCAAGAACAATTTCTTAACCGTTAATCATGATTATGTATTTATGTATTGTAATATGCTCTTTTTTTGAGTAAATAGTATATTTAGATGTATAAAGGGTTTTTAATATTGTTAATTTTATGTACCATTTTAATATTGTTCATTTGTTTTGTTTATCCAAAAAGCATTTTCATTGTCCATAACAAATTCGTGATTCAAAACAAAACCAAGATGGCGGTACATATTCTTCAGTCAACAATTCCGTTGAATCAAGGCCACATTGAGCAGATTCAAATATCATAAAAACTATTTTAACTCGTCCCCTCATAATTGAAAATACAGTAAATTAAAGGAAAAATAGAAGTCAAGAAATAGTGCTAAAGAATAATATTCAGAAAGTGAATCATTTGCAGGATTTTTAGTATCATAATATAGTATAATTTAGTATCATATAATTTAGGTGGGCGGTATGTCGGATTTAAGTAATCCGATTTTGCCGTTGTTTTTTTTGAATTTATATAAAGTTGGGGTCGGGGGTCTCATTTTCTGATCCCCCCCTTGCTGCGAACACCGGAAGGCCCCGAAGACGCTGCGACTGCAATGCCGCCCCAGCCTATGCACTATGCAAGCTAGAACCTGGCCTACCCCTACCATCACGCCAGGTTCCAGGACATGCTGGCCAGCCCTTGAAGAGGAAATACATCTTTTCAGACACCTTGGCACGATCACATGGTTTTCATCATATTCGCCCACAGCACAACCTGGACGAGAAAGCAGCCTAGAAGACGTCACTGCGGCGGCGAAGACGTCACACAATCAGATAAGCCAATAAAATATATGAGACCCCAATGCTCTGTTCTGTTTCATATATTCATATTCATATTCATATACAGATAATAATTCTGAACTAACTCACTAACCAATTTCCCCCTCCAGGGAATTTATATTATAAATTAAAGAAATACATGCATGTTTTTTTGAGCAGAAAGTGTCTCACAATTTCCAGCCCCCCTTTTCCACACATTAATTACAAGCATAAAATTACACTCGGGACACCTGCAGTATAGCATGAGCAGGTCCCGATGTAAACATAAATAATATAAATACATTAATAGATGAATAAATTTCAATATAATACGTGTACGTGGAACCTCTAGTCGGATTTAGAAACCCCGGAGCCCCGTACACGGCACCACGGTCATGTAACTGGTGCCGAAACCCAAGAACGAGTGCATAGGTTGAAATTAAATTAAAAGAAAATTTTTTTTACACCTCTACCCACAATGACATTTTGAGTAGTGCATGCTAATGCAATGGATGAAGATTTGCATGGCGACTTCCCAGAACCTGCGAAAAGCAATTTCAGATTTAGAAAGGTTCACCAGACAGATGGGAGAGTTGAACTATTTTATTAAGGGAGGAGACTGAAAAATAGCACGAATAGAAGCAAAGGTAGAGGAGGATTTACTGAAAAGAGATAAGGACTCAATGAAGGTGTCCTTGATATGTAGGATACAGAAAAGTATCCTGAACCAAATAGAAGCATACAAAGAAACCAAATGGCCCATAGTCAAAGAGAGATTGAAAGCTTTCGGAGGCGGAAGATGGACAATGGAGGAAGACATCCTACAAACGTTAAGGGAGCTGAGAAAACCTCAACAATCTAGTGGGCATTATGCGGTGGTTCTCCTGGCCCGTTTTAATCTAATAACTGAAAAAAAAGAGGGAAACAGTTAATGTCGAGGAAACCAATGGGAGAATGGGGGTTATAGCTACGATCCTCTAAGTTCAGTTGGCCAAAGAGATGGGTAGAAAGGAAGGTCTACTGAGAGAACAATCTTTCGTCCAGTGCACTCAAGAGATGATCGATTTGAGCGCAAGAGAGGAGGAATCAAGGATGGAAGTAGATGAAATTGGATGAACAAAGGTCATCTAAAGCCAGCCAAGAACCACAAGGATACCCTGGAAGAAATTGGAATACAAGGACGGTGGAAGAGAAAGATGGAAAAATGTAGAGAAGTGGTCAAGCCTGCCCAGACTGAAAAATAACAGTTAATGTGAGGATCGTAAGTGCCATGGATGTGGAAGGACAGGACATTTAGTGGTTCAGTACCCACGTACCAGGTGTTTTGAGTGTGGAACCGAAGGGCACATTGCAAGGCAGTGCCCTTACATACATCACAAGATAAATATAAAACAGGCGAAGCCAATGGAGGTGAACACCAAAAGGATGAGGAGAAGGGGGGGACTCAAAAAGGGCAGTTAGCTCAGCAAGTGAATCAACGGAAGCATCAGACTCTTCGAAAATGGAAGAAGACAGAGAACCAGGAATAGCAGTGGACAAAGGAGCGGAGGGAGGCAAGTAGAGGGGTGACTACATATTAGTGAGTCACAATCTAAGAGGAAAACATGGCGGTCTGCCTATTATCAGAACAAGAAGAGTGAGGTGTCTGGTGAATACTTGCAGTTCTAACACCATTGTGAGTTGAGAGGCATTGGAGAGACTGAGTTGCAGAAGAAGGGCACTCCGTGTCCAGGTATGTATTTGCCAATTGATCACCCTGGGTGGCCCATATAGTGTAGATATATAGGGTTGTCATTGATTACAGGAAACTGAATGAGAAAATGGTGGATAAAAAATATCCAATACCCTGATTTGAGGACATTCTGGATAGATTAGGTGGTGCAAAAATATTTAGCACACAGGATTTAAAAGCAGGATATTACCAGATAACAATGCATCCGAAAGACCGGCACAAGTCAGCATTCACATTTGAGTGGGGACATTATGAATTTACGCGAATGCTGTTCAGATTAAAAAATGCTTCTATTACATTTCAGTGCCTTATGGACGAATTCCTAAGGGGGATAAACGAGTCCATGTGTCAGGTTTATATGGATGACCTGTAAGTATTGTAAAATAAGTTTGTAGCGTGTTTTAATGGTGATTTCAATAAAAACTTCAGATTCTTGTAAATATTTTTAATCAATTATATATGACCCATTTTGATCTATTACATGTTGCAATTTTTTAATTCCGTCCTTCCAGAACTTCTCATATTTTTGTGCAATGAACTCCTCTATGTGCATTTTGCAGTCCTCGAGCGAATTAAAATGTTTCCCGTTAAGAGAGTTTTGAAGGGCCCGAAAAAAGTGAAAATCTGTTGGGGCAAAGTCTGGTGATTAGGGTGGATCGGGGAACACATCCCAGCTAAACTCCAATAATTTCTGCCGGATCTGCAAAGACACGAAGAGACGTTATCATGATGGAAAACTATGCCTATCTAGAAACATATACCGCAACCCCTAAATGATTTGAGAAACTTGCATGAGATATACTAAGCGTTTCTACGATATCCCGTGTTATAGAGTGAGGGTTGTCTGTGACCAATGCTTGAATTTGGTCATCATCAACAGTTGAAGGACAACCCGAGTGCTTTGCGTCTTCCAAAGTCAAAATTTCCGTTTTTGAAACTAAGCAAACCACTTATGGACGGTGATAAGGCATCATCACACTGCAAATTTTGGTAACCGTCTATGCAGCGGATTTTCCTTTTCGGAGATAAAAAATCATTAAATGATGAAAATGAATTTTTTTCTTTTCCATTTTTAGCAAGCAAAATACCACTTAAAGATAAGGAATCTCAGTTGAAACTGATGCATAAAAGCACCTTAACTAATCTTTTTTTAGAATACGTAAACATTATAGACCAAGTAACATGATTTTATAAACACAAAGAGGATCAAATTGAAATATTGAAAAATACAAAGAAATTTAAATATCTAGATTTAACTTGGTCAAAATTAAACTTTTTCAAGTTGCAATGCTTCTTTTAAAAACTAGTTCTAATCACAAAAGTACAACATTATCAAAGTTTTAGAAATCATCTTACTTACCTTGAGTGAGCCAGCAGTTCTAAACTGAATGTCGAGGTACCTCCCTAAAACAAAAATTTGTCTTCTCTCAGGATCAACACACACCTTATGACATGAGCGAGCAGAAGGACCGCCCTAAAAACAAATAACAGAATTAAATTTGAGAATAAATTAGAATATAATACATGCCTAAAGTATGATATAATATAGTATCACTTTTAACTAAAACTCTATGGCAAGGTTTTATGTTTTTAAACCAAAGAAACACTTTTCAAACTTAAGCAAGAAATATCCTTTAATTGTTCCGTTTCTGTGTAATTTACTACAACTATTATTTTAACTTTTTTTTTTTTCAAAATTTTAACACATCATTTATAATTGTACATACACAATCTCAATTCAAATAAGAAATAGATAAAATTAATGAACGAATAACCCTAACACCAAGCTCCTCAGTATATAAAAGATAATATTATTATTCCCTGTGTGAGAATGTATGTCAATGGAAATGACATCGCAGAATCAGTTCCAAAGGGTCTGGTTCTTAAGTTGAGGGTAGCTACCCACTGTACTATGTTTTGCATCAAAGAGATGCTAGGTGGCCACTCCAGTTTTTAAACATTTTGGGAATGTTTTGTAACAAGAAATTATTTATTTTTAGTGTTCAACAGAATATTGAAATGGCACACTGTTTTATGACTAAAAACAAAGTGGGCATAAAATAAATGCTTGAATATTGAGGTATGTCTCTTTAGATGAATCCTGGGTGTTATCTTACTAGATGAAGTTGGTCAAAGATTGTAAATTTAATAATGTTTAATTAATTTCTAAAATATCCTTTATGTAATTGCTTCAGTGTCCTTAGTGATGAGATTGTTCCTATGTCACCCATAAACAGACTCACATAGTTTTTAAAATTAAATTTATATCATGCTTCAGTCAAAATATTATTAACACCACTTCAATAGTGAGAATCTGTCTTTTAGTATCAAATGATCAAAGCAGACTTCTAGAAGTTCTTTCTTTGGGAATATTGCTGGAGTTTAACATAATTAAATGAAATGAGCCAATTTCTAACCTGATAAAACCATTATCAGTATTAATGTGGAAATGCATTAGTTGCTACAGAAGAAAAATAATATCCTTTAGGGGTGCATAATGTTCCCCTCATCTCTCACTTGTTAACAAGAGTGCTTTCAGAATGATCCAAAGAGTTTAATTTTAATATTCCAAATAACTAAATTACAATTAAGGACAAACTCATGGAATTTTTGTTTTAGTAAGAAGGTGCACCACTTTGTTAAAATATTTTTAATCTCCTATTCACCTGGTAAAGGTTATTTTCCTCAAATTGCATAGTAGGATCCACAATCAATACTGTACAATAAGCCTCACCAAAGCAGGTGAAATACCTTTTCTAAAGAGCCTCATTAATTTATCTTCAACCTAGTGGTGAGGTATTTTTTCATTCCTTAATTTGCCTATACCTTAATTGGACAGAGGGATCCAACTTCTCTTGTCTATCTGCTGGCATCTGGGATGCTGGGCACAAAAAAAAGCATATATTGTAATAATTTGAAAAATATTAAAAATAAAATAAAAAGAATTTGAATCGTTTTTAAACTTTTTTCAAATATAAGAGATACTTTGGGTTCAAATTAAGAACTTTAATATCAAATAGATAATAGAATTTTATTTAACTTTTATTATATACAAAAGACTCTTAATCTTAGGGCGTGTAGTTGCTAGGCAATCAGAATACAAACACTTTTACTATTAACTTAATTAAATTAATATCTCTTTTACAATTGTATTTAAATTTAGTTTTAACAAAACTAACCAAGCTCACAATCTTCCTTGGTGATCCCTGGTCTCTTCTTTGTTCTAAATGTTATTGTCCTCGCGTCCAAAATGGCTTCCTTCTTGACAGAAATTGATGAGGACCTTCTCATCCTGAAGACATCCTTTCTCCTCTCTGTCCACACCACGAATCCCCCCAAAACCAAAACCTGCCTTGAGGTTACATGTAAACATCGATTGTCGCACAACAGTTAGGGATTTTTCCAAATGATTTACTTTCTAAATATTATTCATTAGCACTATTTCTTGATTTCTATTTTTCCTTTAATTTTCTATATTTTCAATTATGAGAGGACGAGTTAAAATAGTTTTTATGATATTTGAATCTGCTCAACATGGCCTTGATTCAATTGACTTGTCGACTGAAGAATATGTACCACCATCTTGGTTTTGTTTTTGAATCACGAAGTTATTATAAACAATGAAAATTGGTTAGCTTGCTTTTTGGATAAACAAAACAAATGAATATTAAAATGATACATAAAATAAAACATATTAAAA
>NW_027110327.1:156814-160730 GCF_000696795.3 Halyomorpha halys
TAAATTTAACCTATACCACAACACATGAAGGATCTTGGGTTCAGTACTTGTTAAGATGAACGGTTGTTAATGTGATTTGGTCAGACTCAAACTCAACTACCCTTCACTTTTGTAGTCCCACTTTATAGAGGCTGAGTGAGCACTTGAAGATTTTTCCAATACCAGGGTTGCTTCACATCTGATTTAATAGAATAAATAACTATCTGCTTTAGCCAAACTGAATCCTAGGCCCCAGAAATAGTGCCTTACTCACTGAGATACCTATCCCACTCCCTTCCTAGATTTACTATTTAAAATTCATTGATAAATTTTATCCCTTTTTTTAAATATTTTTTTTTATTAGAAAATTTCACATTTTGCATTTAAATTGAAATGGATGCATTCTTTTTTAATATCATACATTTGAAAGTATCAATATCCTCACTTTACTTTGTTTCTATTAAACACCGGTATTTATACTTGAAATTAACTATATAGTTCATTAAATTCATTCTACATTCAAGAACAACTTCTCTTTGTCATGTGAATATTTTGAATGAAGTAATCACATTATTGAATTCAATCTCTCATATTCTCTAATCCATGGAAGAGTAATGGTATCCAATTTATGGAGGCTAAACCACTTCCTCCATATGATATACACATCCCTAATTTGATAATCAAGGTGATATAATATTTGGTATTACACATCATGTCAACTTATCAATTTTTTTTTCATCATACATGCCCTCACTTCTCTTCCAGATTTTATTATCATATAGGAAAGTATATCCCACAGGTGGTTGAGGAGGGGTTGGTCAGTAGATATTTCTTGGAAGTTCTTTCCAGCCCTGTCTGTTATCATTGCTGGTCAGTGAGAACATAGAACTCACAGACCAACAATGAGAACAGCTCCTCAGGCTTGCTGGTAAACATGATATACCTTTGAACATCCTACTCACTTATATTTAGTTCATAAAATACCATTAACAGTCATGGAACTCCCAATGATAAAAATATTCATTGCCTGGAAAAACAAAATATATGGTTAGTAGCAGAACTGGTAAAGATTTTGGTGGTATAGATTTGACAGAAAATAGGAAGAGAAATTTTAGTATTTGGGACCAGCAGTAACTGGAAAAAAGAAATTCAAGAGAAACTAAAGGTCAGACCAAAAGTAGGAAATATTGGTTATTTTTTAGTTTCTAAATTATTTATCTCACACTTTCGATCCAAAATACAAAGTTAATCTATGCCAATTACATACTAACATCAGCTTTAGTATCTGTTGAGAGATTAGTCCAGGTGTTGCTGGAGACATGATAAGACCAAAAATCGCTTAAATCATGATGACCATCCCATCCACCTAGCAAGAAAATGGTGTCAGAGTAAGAATCTAAACACATTTGATGACCTCCACGCATACCAGGACGAGGTCTATCCGTGTTTATACTTTTCCAAGAGGGTTTATAATCAAGCTTTGATATGTAACTATTCAACATACCATCTGAAACAATTATAATAAATAATACAAATTTCAAATAATTTTAATTAAAAATAACATATTAAATAAAAAACTTTACCATTTCTTCAATAATCATTTTTCAAATAATATTAATTAAAAATAGGATATTAAATCAAAAACTTTACCATTTCTTCAATAATCATTTTGCACAAATTTTCGCTAAAATAAAAGAAATTTGTCGATCCTAGAGATAATAAGTAGGGAGAAGGATTTAAACAAGGAAGGAGTAGGCTAAACAGGTCATTGTGTCAGAGCTATCGACGTATAGTTACGTACTAAAGAGATAATAAAGAGCAAGAACATTTGTCATTTTGACAACTCATAAATTATGAGGGAAGAGATTAGTTAGAGAAAAATTGTGTAACAATTATGAAGATCTTTGGGGAATTAACTTTCTCACAGATCATAGTGTTTGCACTAGTATAAAACATTTTCCCAAGGATAAAATAATAATTAAAAAAGGGCTTTATTTAGTTCACCAACCCAATAAAAGTGATTAAGAACATTTCTGCAGTTAAAAACCTACTTAGGACTGATCGATGCCTTGTAATTTATTTCAGGACTTAAGCTTAAGCTTTTAACATTAAGCAGTAGTATTTTATAAAACAACTGTGTATGTTGAATAAGAATTTATTGTGAACAGGAACTATGAATTGTCAGATACTTTGTCACTGATACTGCGGCACGATGTCCTCAGGGAAATTCATGCGTAATTGTCAAAATTTTCAATTAAACATGAAAGACCAGAACAAATATTTTTTTTTATTTTTGAGGTGATTTTAGCTGTAACAGTTGAATTAAGGAAAAGCCATAGAAATAATTAAAGATAAGATAAATACAGAGAATAGCATAAATCGAATAAATGATAATAGCTTATGGGTTGATCATTACAGTGCTTATGAAAGATGGAAAATGGGGTGAGGTGTATTAGATAAGTAGGTGGAAAGAAAGAATAATTGAATCTATGTAGACTCATTTAGAAATCTTGAAGGCTGTAAATCTTCATGGATGAATACAGAAGTAAATTAAAAGAAATGAGTGACACTGAACGGTACAAGTTAGTACCGGGAATCAGCATAAAAGCAAATAAGCCATTGAAGGGCAAGGTTATAAACATGTGTTATAAGAGTAAACTTGACTTGAAGGGCATGGTAGAATGACAGCAAGTACATATTGTCCCAGTAGTAGTGGAGACAAATAGAGGGCTGTGGTTTTGATGTTTTATAATTTATTAACTTTCTGAGAAAAGAAAACCGCCTGTCTTGAACCTTGTTCAAAATATAACACATGAAAATTTAAAAATATGAGCAAGAATGCAATTAAAGGTTGCCTTATGATAACATATGACATGACTAGGTTGCCAAACTTGACAATGCAAAAGAAAATAAGGTGATACACAAGAACAAAGCAAATAAACATAATATAATGCGAGACAATAGCAACATACACTAGTTAAATACATAATACAATAAAAATATAAGAAAGAAAACTAATAACTAAACTTAAAACTATGGGAAGTGGAATACCCTAACTGAAGGATGCAGGAATTCACCATGAGCAGTATGCACATAGGCTAGATGTATAATCCCGTCCGCAGTGGTACACACCTTAGATAAGTGGCCCAAAGGCCAAGAAAGCAGAAGAAGATTAAGGTCCTCAATAGGATTAGCAACCTGTAAATTAGGTGTTGTGGATGTCCATTTTGAGCATGGATGCAGAGATAGTAAGTAATCCGAAACCCATTGTGGCCAAAATCGTTGGGTATGAGCTATAACCCATTGATATTTTGTCCTTAGCTGTGAAGAATCAGAAACCTCTTCTTGAGATGGGTCTAAAATTAAGATAGGCCTCTAGAAAGTGGGCTGGAGTAAGAGGCTCAAAATTATTAGGATCATCTGAAATGGGAGTGAGGGGCCTTGAGTTGAGGATGCCTTCCACACTTATGCAGAGTGATGACTATTGCCAAACAGTAGGCTTTTGTGTGCCTAGCCTGTTTTAGATATGGTGGTCCAGTCCACCAGAGTGGATTAATTAATTTAGGAGCTAATACTTCTATCGAGGCAACAACTGCCAGGTCATCCTCAGATGGAAGATATCTCCCAATAGAAGGTTCAGACCATTCAGATATTAGAGTGACTCTAGCCATAAAGGTCTTTAATTGTATTAGTGGTATTTTGAACATTTTACATTTATTAAATAAATCAATTTTATATCCAAATCCGTCTCAACACTTTATTTATTCATTTGTCCTAAAAAATATAAATTTGGCAAAAATAAAATAACAAATAATAAAGCAATTTTGAAGAAATATTATGGATTAAATTATATAAAAGGTTTATCAGAAGATATTCAGAGATCATTTATAAATTATGATGTGGAAGAATACTCTTTATGTTATAGACCTAACAATAA
>NW_027110327.1:161570-164865 GCF_000696795.3 Halyomorpha halys
TGATGTTATTATAAATGTTTAAAAATGAAGATGTAATATAAGCTGTTAAATATTTAGATGTCCCTGAAGATTGCTAGGAAGGCCGAAACGTTGGACTAATGAATAAATAAAGTGTTGAGACGGATTTGGATATAAAATTGATTTATTTAATAAATATTACCTTGTCTCAAAAAATTTTTGAAATAATATAATTTAATTTTACATTTATTTTAGCCAGACCATAGTACAACAGAAGAGATGGTTATATGAGATTTTCATAATGGAATGACAATTTTTCAAATAAATAAGCACCAAGAAGTTCTAATCTGGGAATGGTGGATGCCTTCACTGGGATTACCTTAGTCTCTGTGATTAAGGTTATGAAAGTGGATTTCACATGAGAACGGAAATACACAACAATAGCATAACTTTGCTAGGAGACATCAGAGAAGCCATGAAAGCGACCAGAATTTATAAGTCCCTAAATAGGTCAGAGAATTTTAATATTATAAATTTTTGAAGCATCTTAGGGAATTTACTGCCATTGGGACCGAAGGTTTTGATTGTGCCACAGCTGTAGTAAAAATGTTTTAGCTGTCTTGGTGTCAGAAGCTATCTATTCAGAATGGTCACAGAACTGCTTTGTGCAATAACAAAGAGTGGTTGGTCATTCCAGTATACACTGGTTTGAATGTGACATTAGCCAGTGTGGTATAAATCAGGACATTGGAACTTGAATTCCAAGAAAAATCTATGAAGTAATATAAGTTGTTATTTGAACTACTGGAATTAAGATCCATGGCAGGTAGTTCACTTAATAGGGCAGAGTTATTCATTGAAAAGCGAGGTAACAAACACATGTTATAAGAGCGAACTTGACTTGAAGAGCGGGGCAGAACAACAGCAAGTGTTTATTGTCCCAGTAGTAGTGGGGGCAAACAGATGAACAAAAGGCGTGAAAACCCAGAAGGCAGTGGTTTCAATATTTTATAATTTATTAACTTTCTGAAAATGGAACTGATACTGGAAATACCAGGAATACTAAAATTAAATGTAACAAGTATGATAAACTTGAGTAGGAGATACTTTCATTCCCAGCCTGTAACCAGGGCTATTTTCAGAGAGGGGTAGGGAAGACGAAATCCACAGGGCCTGATTGAAATAAGATTTGAATAATAAAATGGGTACAGTCAAACAGTTTGTTGGACAAATATATGTAAATAAAAACAATTTCAATCTATAATAAATAATATCATGCTCAGAAAGTGTAGCCTAATTCATAAATATGTCAGTTATTTATAGTTCAATGAGAAAACAAAGTGTGTTAGAAAAAAAAATAGAAAATAAATTGATTAGAATGGAAATTGAATTTTGATTCGATTATCCAAACTTTCAGAGACAAGAAGGGAAGAAAAATGTAGCAGTAAATAAAAAACAGTTCAATTTCTAGTAATGACACCACAAATACTTTACTTAAGAAATTATTATTAAATTAAACTATCATTATTAAGTAACTTTGCAAAAAAATTGAATTATATGCAAAACAATAAACTCTTCATCTGTAACCAACCCACATACCTTACGGTGTTGAGGCAGCCTGGATCCATTTTTTAAATACCTCTTTATCTGTTACCAACTTCTTGACTTCACCCAAGGTGATTCCCCAGTTCCTTGTCAGATCCGATATGAGGTCTTCCCACTTAATCTTCAGTCTTCTGCCTGGTCGTTTTCCCTTAGTCTTGGCTTCCATTATACAGTTTTTTTCTCTCATTCGGTCAAATTAAGTTTAGATTTAGTGAGAGCTTTCCTCAGGAATTTCATTTCTGTGGCTTGTACAAGGCTTTCAATTTTTTTAATACTCAGCCAACTTTCAGTTGCATAGGTCAACGTAGGTTAAGATTTATTTATGCACATTGATCTTTGCTTTCAACACCACTTTTAGTTACAGAGTTAATGGTACACATTTCTTGCTTTCCCTATGTCCTGGTGTATCTTGGAATCCAATCTTACATCATTAGTATTTTTGACTCCAAGCACATCGACCTGTTCCAGTCCTGTTCAGGCCTCTACAAATCACATTACCATGTTCCCTAAAACCACTTTCAGACACAACCTTTATTCTTTTTTTTTTTTACTCCCTTCCTGGTCATTTCTTACATTCAGGGAGGGGGTTATCTACAGGTTACCATCCTCTTTTAATTCTGGCGGGGGGAAAATTGTTCATCTTGTGGGACCGCCACAGAAATAAAAGTCGACCCCCCAGGCTGGATTCAAACTCACAACTCGCTTGGCTACCAACCACCCTAGGTACCAAATTTTAGCAGGGTTTTTTTTCAAGAGATGGCAGTGCTTTTGGGGCAAATTTACTTTTCTTTTCATTACAGATGGAATAATAAATTTCCCATCTGTAAATGGATTTATCATCTAGAATCTCATTGAATTTACTATAATTGGTTCATTAATGTTTTTGTAATTATTTTGGCATTTAAAAAATTTATCTTTGTTATTATTTGTAAATCATAAAAATATGAGCTTATAGGCACATGACCACAGGCTAATAAAACAAACCTGCGTAAACAGGTTTATTTTCAGTAGCATAGGAAGATCATAATGAGAAAAATATGATATAACAATAGAAGCGTTGACATTTGGGGTTGCAGGTAGGCCAGGAGAAGTAGAAGCTTACCCCCAGTACTCTTGAAGTTGATTCTCTGAGAATTTCAACTTTTAACTCCTTGATCTATGTATTTCCAAGCATTTTTTATATTTTTCATTTTTTGACTAATACCAAAGTGGAATTCCTAAATGAGAATTTCACCAACACCTTACAACTTTGATGAAGCAAACAGAAATGGTGAACAGTAAATTCAAGCTACCTGGGAAAATATACTGAACTAATCCAACCCCACTGCTTTCTCCATTGCTGTTATTTTGATTTAGCAAAAATTTTCACAGATGCTGCTTCTTAGTTGCTTTGACTGAAAATATCAAGTATGTACCTCATACAACTTTTCTGCTCCATTCAATTGAAACTCCATACGATTTATTCATTTTCTCCAAATTTTTAAAACAAAAATAAATACATATTATTTATTAAATGTGTTTATTTCAAAAATATAATAAAAAAAAAAACAATGGTTACATACAACAGTTTAAAAAAAAAACTTAAAGACAATGGATAAACATCTGTCAATCAAAGTCTATCGAATTTTAACTAAAAACATAAATAACCAAACTTAAAAAAAATACCTTTTATAACTTAAAAATAATGATTTTAACCCTTCAATAATTTAAAATAAAAACATAGTATTTATGA
>NW_027110327.1:164915-170157 GCF_000696795.3 Halyomorpha halys
TATAATATCCTCTTTTATGAGTAAATAGTTATTTTTTATATATAAATGTTTTTTAGTATGTTTTATGTTATGTATCATTTCAGTATTGTTTATTTGTTGTATTAAACCAAAAAGCAAGCTAACTAATTTTCATCTACCAAAAAGCAAGCTAACCAATTTTCATCAGTCAAATATGGAGTGGAAAAAATCCCTAGAAAAGCCAAGATGGAGGCACCAGTGCAAAGTCCGTTGAATCACAGCCATGTTGAGCAGATTCAAATATTTCAAAAACTTTATTTCACTTCCCATCATAATTGTAGTTACAGTAAATTTAAGAAAAAATAATAAAGAATAATGTTCATAAAGAAAATCATATGTAAAAACTCAAAACTGTTGCGCTACAATCAATGTTTACATTGAACATCGAGAGAAATCATTGTGTTGATGCCTTCTAACATCTAAGGATGCAGCATTGTGAGAGGAGCAGTTTGGAGAGGGTAGGGCTGTGTATAATTGAGGGAGTTAAGTGACTGCAGTGGTGACTTTTTCAATTCTGTGGCAGTCCCAAGAAATGAAAACTGGCTCCGCCACCATGGTTATACTGCGTTGGTTACCTTTAGATAACCCCTCCCCCTCCCCCGTTTGTTAGAAATGACCAGGAAAGGGGCCATAATAAAAATATAAACAAATTTTGGAGAGGGTAATTAAGACTATATAATAAGTAAGTATATAAGCAGCCTAGATTAAAAATAAATAAGAAATGGACACAAATACCAACTTTGCACAGCACTATCCATGAATTGTTCAGTTTTTAAGTATTCTCCTGAACTAACAATATCAAATAATTCAGATAATGCCGGATGTTCCAGCAAAATGTTCGATTCTTGTTTCAGACTATCGAAAGCTGCAGTATAATTCATTTGCCGCAAAAATTTCATACAGAATCTCACTGTTTCATTTTCTCTGTGCTAAAACATTAAAAAATAATATTTTAAAAGTATAGATAATCAAAATAACTTTTTAAAGTATGTATGATAATAATAAATATTAAAAAAAAAAAAAATATCTTTAACACTTCAGACTTTTCCTGAAATCAAATAATTCATTGTTTTCTGGGCCGATTTTCAAGAAATTTCAGGTTAAGGTTCAAATCTCTCATAAAAGATCCAAAAGGGATCAAATAATACAAAATAATAGTGTTCAAATCACTAGGGGTGATGCTTATTGAAAACAATAATACAAGAAATTCGATGTTGATCAAAAATAAATACTAGAAAAACATACTAAACAATTTTAAAATTGTATATAAATAATAAAATACTGGTTTAATCATCTTTTTTACCAATATCATTAATACATATCTGTATTATGTAGTAAGTAAGTTTTGTGATGGCGTCAAGTTCAATAGCACTATTAGCACCAGAATATAAATTTGTCATTATGAACAAAAGCTGAACAATGAGTGGACCAGACAGGATTGTTTCTGCAATACTCACTAACATCTAACACCTTGATGGTCTAAATGAATGATTAATGTAGTAATAAATAGAGCCAAATGAAATGTCTGGAGGCTCTATATCTATTAAGTTACTATGAAATCTGAAGAAGACAAACAGCAGATGCCTACTACGTTAGGACACAATTCAGATGGTCAAGGTCATTTATCCCTTGTTAGTAGAAGAAAAATATATGAAAATTATTAAAACCGAATACAGAATGAATGAGTAGTAAAAAACTTAAAAATAAATATGAACACACTAATCAATACCAAATTAATTAAAATTGCAAGGCTAAATGTAATTTTTCAAATTGGTAATAGAAGGATCAGCTGACTAAAATTTACAACACACACACAAAAAAAAGAAAAGATAAATAATGAAATTAAAATCACATTTAAATAAAAAATTTACTTTAGACAGCCAATGAATTCCATCTTTTACATCATGCCAGTCAGTATTTCCTGATAACTCCACATACCAAACAGTGAAATTAAAACTAGAGCCCCATGACTGTATAGGCACAATTTTCAAATAACGACACGCAAATGGCTTGCCACCAACTTTATGGCGAAGGAAAAATGTTTCAGGCTTGCTATCATTTTTTAGACCACTGAAAAAAAACAAAAAAAAAAACATATATATATATATATATATATATACCAATATATAAATTGTTAAAGAAATATTAAATTTTGAGGATATAGCTCATTTTTCAGTTAAAAAAATAATAGCCTGCTATGGCTTGAAAATTTATCTCCAAAAGAAAATCTTGTTTCATAAACACCTTCATAATAAAGGTTGTAGATAATTAAATTAATAATAAAATTAACTTATTTAAATAGCCTTAAGTTAAGTATTGACTGAACATAAGCACAAATTATAAAATTTGAAGAAGATGGTCAGGGTTGTGGTAAAAAAAGAACAAAATAGTTATCAACTATTTATTGTCCGACGATTCGTCACACATTGTAGAGCTACATCAGGGCTGTTCAAGATGATAGGTAAAACAGATCAGGTCTGTTTCAAAACTGTCCAGGTCTGTTCAAGACCAACAGACAAGATCTGTTTAACCTATAGTCTTGAACAGCCCTGATGAAGCCCTACTAAGTGAGGCGAAACGTCGGACAATAAATAGCTGAAAACTATTTTGTTCTTGTTTGACCGCAACCTTGACCATCTTCTTCATATTTTAAATTATACGGCAGATTTAGGCAAAAGTTAGCTATAACTAACAACTAAAAACTTGAGCTAAATTAGCTTTAGTTGCATTAGAAAGGAAAAACTAATCTGTTAGCTGTTGGCTCATAGCTAAATCTTGGAACTAAATTAGCTATGATCTGAAACCAGCAACTAACATTTAGTTATGAAGCGATAGGCCATAGCTAAAACTGATATTTAGTAAGTTCTTTTTTTAGCTTAAACTGAAAAAAACTAATATTATAATACAAAAATCCAACTACAGAATTTTAACTTTTCTTATATCTGACGTATGGCCATGTTTATGTTTTCTCTGGTCAATCGATTAATTTCAGAGCTACTGAGAATGAAAAAATAATCGATATTATCGATAATGTGCATACGTATCGATTTATTTTAACTTTTCGGATTTCTAACATATAGGAGTCCTTACTCTTAAGTAAGGTTTAAATTTTCGGGGGTGCTGAAAATGAAAATAATATTGATTTTGTGATCTCACACTTGCTAATCAATTTATTTTAACTTTTCGAATTTCAAGCATATTGGGGTCCATTTTTATGTTTTTGGAGGTGCTGAAAATGACAAAAATATCAATATTACGATAACATGCTTGCGTATTGATTTATTTTAACTTCTTGGATTTCAAGCATATTGAGGTCCCTTTTAATGTTTTCAGAGGTGCTGAAAACAAAAATAAAATTGACTTTGTGATCTTGTGCTAGCGAAACGATTTATTTTAACTTTTTGAATTTCAAGCATATTGGTGTCCCTTTTTATGTTTTCGGATGTGCTGAAAACAAAAATGATATTGATATTATGATAACGTGCTTTCATATCGATTTATTTTAACATTTAAGATTTCTAACATAGTGGGATCCCTTTTAATGTTTTTGGAGGAGCTGAAAATGAAAAAAAAATATCGATTTTGTGATCGCACGCTTGCGAATTGATTTATTTCACTTTTTTCAGATTTCTAGCATATCAGGGTCCCTTAATATGTGAACAGGGTTACTGAAAATAAAAAATAAATCAATATTATAATTGCGTACTTGCGTTTCGATATAACTTTTAGGATTTCTGAAATATTGTGTGCCTGTTAAATGTTTTGAAAATTACTATAGTTTTTTTTTTTTCATTTTCTACACATAGAAACAAATATAAAGGTATACACATATGTTATAAACCTGAAAAGTTTAAATAAATCGAATCACGAGAGTACTATCACAAAACCGATTTTATTTTCATTTTCAGCATCCCCGAACACATATATAGGGATCCCAATATGCTTGAAATCCAAAAAGTTAAAACTAATTGATTCACAAGCACGAGATCACAAAATCGATATTATTTTCGTTTTTAGCATCTCCGAAAACATAAAAAGGAACCCTAATATGTTTGAAATCCGAAAAGTTAAAATAAATCTATTAGCATGCAAGAGATTTCAAAATCGATGTTATTGTAATTTTCAGCACTCCCAAAAACATATATAAGGACTCCTATATTGTAATATACTCTTTTATGAGTAAATCGTTATTTTTTATAAATAAATAATTGTTAGTAGGTTTTATGTGATTTTTCATTTCAATATGTTTATTTGTAGTATTAAACTTAAAAGCAAACTAACCAGTTTTCATTGTATAAAATAAATACGCTATTCAAAACAAAGAAGATGGTGGCGTGCGTCCTTCCGAAGTGTTCGTTGGGTTGTTTGTGTTTGAGAACATGGATTGAAATTTTTCAACTTTTGTTGTTTCTATGCAGTAATTATGAAAAAGGAATAATCAAAGAAGAAATGGAAGAAAGTAACAATTATCAATGAACTATTTACATTGTGGATCATAGCAAGTGAAGCAGAGCGATGCTACAATCGATTATTTTTGGATCGACCAGTGAACATTGATAAAGGAGAGGAAGGGGGCACTCTTGGTTTGGTTGGTCTGGTGAGAGGACGTCCGTCGACTAGAAGATATCAACAATCATCAATCATCAAAGGAAGATTGTGTAATTGGTTAGTTTTGTTTCTAACTAGAATTTATTAAATTTGTAAAATAGCTATTAATTAAGTTTAAATTTTATTAGTAGTAAAGTGTCGTCTGTTCCTGATTGCCTAGAAACCCGCCCTGAGAAAAGAGTCTATTATGTTATAAAATTTAAATAAAATTCTATTTTTTATTAAAGTTTTTAATTTGAACCCAAGCTATCTTTTATATATGAAATTAGTTAAAACTATTAAAATTCTTTTTATTTCATTAAAATAATTTTTTAATTATTACAATCTGTTAGAAATCAGAAAAGTTAAAATAAATCGATATGCATGCACGTTATCGTAATATCGATTTTTTTTTCATTTTTGGAACCCCTGAAATGTTGTTAGGGACCCAGATATGTATGGAAACCACTAATTTGGTTAAAAAATTTGTTTTCCCTGAAAAATTGGAACTAATTTAGTTATGACAGTTAGCTACCGCTGAATTAATTTTAGTCGAAATGGACAACTAAAAAGTTTGTTAGCTATTAACTAAATATTAGCTACCTAATTCCCATCTCTCTTATACGGTAAACTATAT
>NW_027110327.1:173917-187569 GCF_000696795.3 Halyomorpha halys
ATAATTATTATTCTAGATTTTCTCTTTAGGAAGTCTGGTGAGTCAATTCATAAAAATTTTTTTGAGGTTAATAATTTCCAGTTGAATGAAATTTGTATTAAATTATCATAATATGGTACAACGTTTCGGGACCACTGTCCATATTCATGTACTTTAAACCTACAACAATAATAAAACTATCATAACATCTTCATCCTTCTTTATTTTAATTCACACAATTATATTCACCTCATAATTTCATATAGGAAATCATGTCACACTTTACACCGTTCTCTCTTTTCTACCATAACTTATTTGTGCATCTTCACATTCTCCTTAGCACAGCCATTAACCTATATTTCCTTACTACCTCTTTGGACCTTATCTCATGTCCAGTGTGCTGTTTGGTTACCTCCCTTTTTTTAAAAAAGTCCTGCTTTGTATTAAACATTAACTTAGTGATTTTTTTTCTTAAACTCATTTATTTTTTCTGATTTTTATGTTTATATTTTGAGTCTATTTATAATGTCGGCATAATGTGTATTTAAGTGTTTAGTGTCAGTTTTGTAGTTTATTGTGTTTTGTATGTTTTTTGTTTTATATATGGCTTCTAGAAATCTGCTTTTTGTATTTTGTGCTGCATCTATTATTTTTGGGTTTTCAAAGTTGAATTCGTGGTTCAGCTTTATGCTGTGGTAGGCCAGAGCTGTGCAATTTATATTTTTAGCGTTTTTACAATTGGTTACATGTTGCTTAATTCTAGTTTCCAGTTTTTTAGATGTTTCACCAATATATACTTTTTCACAATTTTTACAATCTATCTTATAAGTTGCATTTAGTTTTTCCATCTTAACAACTTTGTCTTTCATGTTTGACAGCTTATTCTGTAACTTATTATTGTTGTATAGACCGGTTCGGATATTTATATGGTCATATTCTGTCAGTGTTTTTTTAATTTTATTTGTAAGGCCTGGTATGTATTGAAGTTTAAAAATCTTTTTATTATTGCTATTACTATTTGTTTCCTCTTGTCCTTTTTCTCTATTGTCGTCTACTATAATCTTTTTGTTTATTTCTTTATAAAATTCAGTGATTCTTTTTTGACTTGGTGGTTTATCTATTTTATCTTTCTTTGTTGTTCCGATTACTTTTATTTTTCTCAGTGTTCTACTTTCTGTGTTGTTTTTGGTTGTATGTTTGTTATTAATTTTATTGTACCATAATCTGCTTATCAATCTTTTGGGATAGAAGTTTTCAGTTAGCATGGTGTATACCTCAGTCTTAATATCTTTTGTGTAAATGTTGTCCGTTAAGTTTATTGCTCTATCTATTTGGGTGATTTGAAAATAAATTTAGTAATTTATTGCTTGTACTAGTTTTTTCAGTCCACTTAGTGGTTATTTTTTGTCCATATCCAGGAATCTTATTTTGAGGTATTTCAACAGTGAATTCAATTCTTTTGTGGAATTTATTACATAATTTTAAAATTTCTTGGTAGCAGTTTTTTTTTTTTTTTGTTATGATTATTAAGTCGTCTATATATTTTCTTCTTAAGATTGGTTTTATTTCTGTTTTCATCAATTGAGTATTTAATAATTTTTTGATATAAATCTCACTCAAATTTATCGATAAAGAAGACCCCATCGTTAATCCATGCAGCTGCCGTATATAGTTTCCTTTGTATTTGAAAAAATTGTACTTAGTGCATAGATTTATACCTTCAATGAAAATGTTCCAGTCTTTTATTGGCATATGGTTATTTATTTGTTCCCAATTAGCCTCTATTAGCTTCAAGCAGTCATCTACTACTACATTAGTAAATAGAGATTTGACATCAAAACTCACTAAGTCAATTTTTTCATTACTTAGTTTAAGATCTGTTAATATTTTTTTGAATTCAAGTGCATTTCTGACATCATACTCATTGTTATTATTTAATTCATTCAGAGCAGGATTTAAAAATTTTGATAAGGCTTCAATTGGCCCATTTATGTTATTAATAATGGGGCGATGGTTGTTGTCCTCTTTGTGAAGCTTTATCAATCCATGTATCCTAGGGGGTGTAAAGTCACTTACTTGTAGTTTGTTTTTGGTAAATTTATCTATGAACCCCATTTTATGGATTTTATTTGTATATTTATTAATTTTTTCTACTAAGTCTGTAAAAGGTTCTGCTCTCAATATCCTGTATGTGTTTTTGTCCTTTAATAATTTATCTATTTTTTCGTCATACTCCTTTTTATATAAAATAGTCAATTGTTTTGCTTTATCTGATCTAATTATAATTATGTCTTTGTTATTTTTTAAGAAATTGTTTAGTTCTTTGAGATCTCTATTTATTTGTACGTTTAAACTGGAGTTTTTGTTATTCTTATTATTTGTCAAGTGATTACTTATTATGGAACATATTTTATTTCTAGTGGCATTAATGTGATTCTCGGTTGTCTGTATGCTAACAAACATATTTTCAAGGTCAATAATTATATTAGTTATCTCTTCATCATTTTTCTCTGTATCAAAGTTGAAATTTTCACCTAATGATAACAAGTTCCTTATGTTCTCTGGAATGTCCAGCTTTGTTTTGTTAAAGACTCTGTTTTTAATTTTATGTAAATTATTATACTTCTCTAAAGATTCAGTATTGTTCAATTTTGTTTAATGTGTAGATTTGTTCTATATTATTAGTCTTCAAAGATGTTAAGTTGTTGTTATAATTATCGTTCCTAATTAGTTTGTTTATCATTCCTTTATTAATCTTGGGTTTATTTATTTTGCGATTAAAATTTATGTTTAATTTGCTTTTCTTTATAGTTATAACTTTCTCGTTGTATTCATCGATCAATTTATTTATCTTTATTTTTATCATTGTAAAATTGTTGTATACTATTTATTATTCATTTCATTTTTAAACGAGCTGTCTCTTTGGCACAGAATAAATCAAAGCTTGAGCATGAATGAAACAATTAATTTTTCATATTTTTTTCCAAACAATAATGAGGAGACAATTAATTTTCTGAAACCTACTGCTAGTGCTTTTTTCTATAAACTTAGCACAGTTTAAGCAAAACTGAGGTAAAGTAATACCAACAAATGATAGTTTATTGATTGTATATGCATACTTGGTAAATTGTAAATTGATGCATATTTGTTTTTTCCCATTTTTCATACATCTGTTTTAAGAGATGTTTAATTGTTAAGACATGCTCTTAATAAATTTATTATAAGTAACTACAAAATGTTTGTAGTTTTCCAGAATTGCTGTCATACTCTTGCATTATAAAATATAAACAATTTCCACTTTAAAATTTTATTTGATTAACGGATGTTAAATTATAATTAAAGTATAAAAAAGATAAAAAATTAATTGAATATTTTCATTAAATTCTTCCAAGCTTTAAATCTTTTTTTTGTTTTTAAACGTTAGGGGTCGTTCTGGGAAGGTTCTTAGCTATTGAAATATTGCATATTCAAAGCAAAGAAAAAAAATCGGAAAAGTATTACCAAAGATAGAATGAACTTAGATATCTCTTGTCTCTATAAATCTAAATGTAATGATCTGTAATTTACTAAAGCTCTCTGAAAATTCATAACCATTTACACTTTTTTTTTTTTTACAAAACCTTTCAGTAGTGGCAAATAATATTTGCACACCCAGTTTTTATAAAACTATCTGTTATAAGGGAAATGATAATCCACTGAACTTCACACACGCCAGTAAAAATTGCTAAATAACTGACTGTTTAATACGGAGAAAGTGTTTGGATCAGATCTTATGTGGGTGCAGTTATGGCTACCCCACATCTGACCTCACTACATCACCACAGGAAATGTCAGCTAGTTTGGCCAATACGTTCGAAGTTTATAATAAGTACTTTGGAATCCACTTTGATTAAAAGTAACACAGGTGATAACTTAACTGCAGTGACAAATTAATAGTAGCTTTCCCAAATAATATTAGCCGACTAGAAAATAAAACTAATATTTTTCCTCCACGATTCTCCACCTGTAGGCCAGACTTACGTAACACAGCTATACGACTAACACATTTTGCTGACTGTCGAGCCTATGACGCCCTCAAATTTTTATGTGATTTACCAGAAGACTTCTATTATATTTTGCAAGATAACAAGCAGATTGTTGATAACCTTTTTGAGTTTCTCAAACTCTCCATAAAAATTCTAAAATTAGATGACTATCCTTGTGTAAAAATAAATTTTTTTTGTTAATTTTTGGTAGCTGTTTATATATTTTGATAACTATTTATTTATCCTGGCCTTGATCAGGTTCATATAAAGTTTATAAAACACTTACCTGATATTGGTATTCAACTAAAGCTTCTTGACATGTGGAATGCCAGAGATTTCCCAAATAGTTGGTCTTCAACAACAGTAATCCCTATACTTAAATCCAACAAAGATCCTAAAATAATTCAGAGTTATAGACCCATCTCACTCACCTCGATTCTCTACAAACTGACAGAAAAAATTGTTAATCATAATCTCCTGTGGGATTAGATACTCAAAATCTACGGTATATGGACCGATGTGGATTTCGAAAATACAACTCTACAATGCATCTCCTCTTCAAATTCAATTCCTTTTTGAAAACTTTTTTTTATTAAAACCAGCACGTTTTCTTAATTTTTTTTAGATCTAGAGAGCTCGTTGGATTTGTACTGGAGAAACAAAATTCTAGAATCTTTACAACTATGGGGATTCTCCAGCAACCTTTTGTTTTTCTACAAAATTTTCTGATCAATTGTAACTTCAACGTTCGTACTGGTTTAGTTTTTTCAGACAACTTTGATTGACTGAATAGTGTACCTTAAAGCTCAACACTGTTCAAAATTGCAATCAATGATATGAGAAACTTCATAGAAAAACCGGTCAATTTTGCACTATATTCTGATGAAGTTCAGCTTTACTACAGCTCTACCGATGTCAATTTTAGTCAATCTGTAATGCAAAAAACATTAAACAATCTGGAAGGATGGGTTGCAAGCTGTGGCTTTAGTTTCAGCTTGTCGAAATCATCTGCAGTTAAAGTATGTATCAGGAACCACAACCCAAACTTAATTAGATACCTCGGGGTGATCTTAGATTCCAGGTTGTCATGGAAATTACATGTGGATAAGCAGTTGTCCAAGCTATCAACAACATGTAATGTTATAAAAGTAATTTCCAATTTAACCTATAGATGTATTAAGGCCTACCTGCTCACATTATATCAGTGCTTAATAAGGCTGGTGATTGATTATGGCTGTGAAGTGTATGGGGATGCCTCAAAGAAAATACTAAACAAGCTAGACCCTACACAGCATGCAATGATCCTAGAGCTACCAGGACCTTCAGGACTAGTCCTATCAGCAGTTTACTCTGGGAGAACCAAGAGTTGCTACTAGAATTATGAAGGCACTATCATTAGATGAAGTTTCTAGGCCATCTCAAAACGACCCCAGACTTTGATGTTTCGTGATACAGATTACCTAGTCACCTCTCCAGCTTTCCTCCGCTGGATTTCTATTGCTCACAAACAAAGTTATGTTTATCATTCCCCAATCCACTACCTCCATGGATAAAGAAAATAGCTATTTTTGATTTCACCTTAGAATCTACTGATAAATTGTATAACCCTCCTAAAGTACTCAAGCCATGCTTTTTAAGTCTTCTCTCTAGCTACAGGGGCTGTACACGTATCTATACTAATGGGACAAAATATTTTGATTATGTTGGTTGTTCAGTAGTTCTATCTGCGGAGACCATCCGCTTAAGTCTTCCTCCCACTTTCTCAGTGTTTTCCTTCAAGCTATATGCAATCTATTTGGCTTTAATGCTAACGTATGAAGTAAATGACACCTCTATTCTGAACTCTAGTGATTCCTACTTGAGCCTGAAGGCAATTCAAAATTTACAAATTTCCATCATAACACTAATTCAAAAAACATATAAAAATTAAACTTCCTGTGGGTCCCCAGTCATGCAGGTATAACGGAGAATGGACTGGCAGACACAGCTGCCAAAGAAGCATGCACTTTAGTTCCAGTGCCTAATTGTAACATGGTATGATTACAATAAATCAGTTCTGAATCAATGCAAGGAAGCATGGCGTTGTTTTTGGTTCAAGATCCCTAAAACAAATAAAATGAAGAAAACACTTGGTGATGCTCAACCTCTGCCACCAATTCTCGAAAATCGTCATGAATAAACCATCATAACTCAACTCAGGATCAGACATACAAGTTTAACCCACAAGCACCTTCTTAAAGAGAATCCTCCACCGACCTGTCACAGCTGTAAGTGAGTCCTGACGATAGAGCATATCTTGGAACACTGTTTGTGTTTGGACTCATCAAGAACCTCTTTTAGCCTTCAGGGACAAAGTCAAGCCCTACTGCCAGAAAATTTGAAGAACCTATTTGAGTTCCTAAAGAAGAACAAACTTTATAGACAAATGTAACCACAGAATTCAGAATACGGTGCCTCCAGCCTTGTAGTTGTATATGGTACCTAAAAATTAAGCAAATAACTAGAAAATTAAACATTACCTAAAGAAAATAATATATGTGATTATTTTAATTTTTAAAAATGTTGTATTCTCATTTAGGTGTTTTACCAATATTCCACTTTGGTCTTATTAGTGAAAAGAAAATATCAAAAATCTATGGAAATACATAGATAAAAAAAATATATCAAAAATGCTTGGAAATACATAGATAAAACAAATAAAAAAAAAAAAAATGCATGGAAATACATAGATCAAGCAGATAAAGGTTGGAACTCTAGGAGGATTAACATCAAGTAGTGGGGATAGGCTGCCACTTCCTGTGGTCTAGCAATTACAAATCTTGTGGCTTTAATTGTTGTATCGTATTTTTCTCTTTACGATCATTCTATGCTACCGAAGATGAATCTGTTTGCACAGACTTATTTTATTTGCTTGTGGTCAAGTGCCTATAACCTCACTTTTTTTTATTTACGAATAACAAGTATTTTTAAATACCAAAATAAATTAATGAACCAATTTTAGTACCTTATATGGGGGTCTAGATGATAAATCTGTTTACAGATGGGAAGGTTATTATTCCAAATATAAATTAGAAGAAAAGTAAATTTGTCCCGAAAGTGCTGCCATCTCTCGAAAAAAAAAAACAACTAAAATTCAGTATATTTAGCCTTAAGTCAAATTTGTTTCAATTAACTTTCTTATGTACAGTCCACTAATAAGAACCCAACCAGCATTCTAAAGTGGAGAAGTGCCTGGCCTTAAGGTTGAAGTTGCACTTCATACAAATGGACTTTTGGAGAAGAGCAACTAGAAAATTTAGACAAGAAAAGATTAGAAATGAAAGGGTAAATAATCTGATGTAAATAACAGGAACATCTTCAGCAGAATAGCTACTGATAGAAAGAAGGAAAAAAGTAACATAAACTAGATCAAAGTAGTATTTTTTTTTTTAATATAATTTTTAGAGGTTCACACCTATGTAAAAAATAAACGAAAATTCAATATAATTGCTTTAATTTGACTTAATCAAAATAATGTGAATACAAAATCATTACTTAAAACTTTCTACTTTTAAGACATTTAGTATATTGAAGAAGGTAATGTTATTAAAAGATTGAATTGGACATTTAAACTTGTTCAATAGGATTATGAAAGAATCCTTAAAAATTATGAGTGCTGGAACTGCCGGTGAATGCCCAAGATGTAGAAAATATGGGTTTTGTAGAGAGAGAGGTATGGGGACAACAATTATTGATTGCATTGGTATTGAACCTAATTTTTTAGTTTGCTAAGCCTTATTCTTATTATTATATCAAAATACTTACGCTTCTAACAACTCCAACATATGATCCTCTTCAAGTCCTCCATAAACCTTAAATTTTTTTAGGTTGCATACATGCGTTTTTTCATACTTTCCAAATTTTATGGTATGTAAAACTGCAAATTTACTCAGTTTTAACATCAAGAACTAAAATACACAAAGAGAAAAAAAAAGACAGAAAATTAGGTAGATGAAAAATTAGTAATAAAAAAAATAATTAACCAGAAATTATTAGAAGTCAAGAAAAATTGCTCCACAATATTAAAATTTTTTGGTATAGTAAACTTATTTTGGTGTGAGATGCAGGAATTAAAATATTTAATATTAAAAACTATAATGTAAGACTATAAATATTTTTGACATATGGGCCTACCAAGAATAAGAAACAGGTTTTTTGGAAATATTTTGTTACCTACATAATAAAAATGATAAGAAACAGAGGAAAACTTAATTAGAAATATAAAGCACTGTATTCAGTAATTGGTGCTCTCCTTACTAAAGATACTGATTGGAATGATAGTATGAGCATTTTAGAGATCTTCTAAACTAGGCAGTGATCTTTGAAATGAAATGAAAAATAGTTTATTATTCTGGGACTAGGTCCCTTTAGAACAATTACAAAGGTAATTTTAATTTAACAATTACATATATTGGCCAACAAACGGTGAGGCCACACTTAATTATAACTTTTATTAATATTGTTTATAAATAGTTTTAAATACAAAGAAGAAAAAAAAAATTAAAATAACTAACCAAATACATTAAAAACAAAATAAAAAGGTAGTTACAAAATATCTGTAGTTCTATAATAATGGATTAGATTGGTGAAGAAAAAGGTAGTTAAATAGAAGAGTTTTAAGCAAGAAAAGGGATGGTACATAACATTAGAAGTAATGGAGTTCCAGAGACAAGCAGCTCAGGTAAAAAATGCATTATCAAACACAGCAGTTCGGTGAGGTGGAGGGTAGCTATCAGATAAATGGAACCTAGTAGTATGGGATTGGACTGTGAATTTGAATTGCAGGTTTTCTAGTATATAAAATTACTTGGAATAGAAGGAAGCTAGGAAATACTGGTTTATATACATATCTCAGGTGATCCCGAAAATAAATCACAATTCACAAGAGGTTTAAGTTTAGATTCAAAATTACCTGAGAGTCCACCATATACCAGGCAGCCATAGTCAAAGTGGGGGAAAACAAGAAACTAAGAGTTGACAGGTTTTAAGTGGAAGGAGATACCCGATCCTATTGAATTGCTTTAGGGTAGCTATGGTTCGATGGGAAATTTGGGCAATGTGTGGTTTCCAGGATAAAGTTTGATCAAAAGTGACACAAGATTTTTGACTGACATATGGAATGAGATAGGAGTATTGTTTAGGATGAGGTTGGGAGGTCCTGGGATAGATTTAAGGAGGGAGGGAGATCCGATTATGATAGCTTTAGTCTTTTCGGCATTTAACGTAAGTTTATTGTCTGTTGCCCAAGTGCTTATACTATTGATGCCTTCTTGTAGTTTTAAAATGGCATTTGAGGCATCATGAGAATAGAGGGAAAGGAGGATTTGTAAGTCGTCGGCGTATAGATGATACTGGGAATGCTGGATGGCAAGTGGAAGATCATTGATAAAGATGGAAAAAAGTGTAGGGAATAGAGAGGAACCCTGAGGCATGCCTTTAGAAAGAGGTAGCTAGGGGGAGGACTACTAGGAATAAATACATACTGGGAATGACCGGTAAGAATCTTTGCATCAACAGATCAATAACTTAATTTCTATCTTTCTTAGTTCTTGAGAGGCTTTTTCTTTTAGCAGAAGGATAGATTGATAAAGTTAAGTTCACAGATAATTATGTATTCAAGATCTTTTACATTAATCATTTGTCAAAATGTAAAAAGAAAAAAGTTCAATCTTCTTAATTAATCTTTAACATAACACAGTAATAAGTTCAAAGTTTCAGAGCATTCTAGCCATTATTAACAAGCCATCACATGTTTAAGGACATGAAAAGAAACTTTGGATAACTGACAAGAAAAGGAGAACATAGTAGGAATTAGAAGTTATACTGCAAGTTGAATAGGCACAAATCAGACTATCTAAGTTCTTTAATTGGATGGCAGCAGTATCGTAGGATTAGGCTTATAAAAACTGCCAAAAAAGGTGGAAAATGAAATAAGTAATTAAATGACACAAAAGTTTAAAAATAGGATTTAGAAATACAGGAAATTATAAAAACCATGGTTTGACATCTTTTAAAAGAGATGACATCAACTGAAACAGTTGCCACTGTGGAGGTAGTTAAAGTATAAGTAGGTATGGTAAAAAAATGTAAGTAAATCGTCAACTTAATTTTGGGATTTATACAATTGGCTATCAAGTTATCATCACAAGGCTGAGTGAGACCTATTTGATCAAATACTTTTGGAAAGTAAAATTCTCATGGATTTCAGAATTGGATCCAAGCCTTGATGGATTATGTTCATTGTCACTGATGCTAACCACTAATTGGCAGAGATGGTACAAGGAACATTTATGACACTTTTTTTTTTTAACATAGTCTAATTAATAAAAAGAGTATGGCTTTTGGGAAACAATATTATAAAATTAATAGGAACCATAAATATGAAGTACAATTACTAATTGAATTTAAGAGGAAATCCAAATAAACTGGATATCATTTATAACGACCATAACAACATATTGGTTATATATATATATATATATATATATATATATATATATATATATCTCCAGACCCATGATTTTGAGAGCCTTACAAATGCACTTATAAACAGATATAGTAACAACATTTACGAGTAAAATGAATTCTCGGCTAAAACAACTCATTCTGACAACCCATTGAACTATTAAAGATCAGTTTTAGTAATGGTATTCCAGGAATCCATAAGAAACCTTGGTAAACCTTAATTTTTTCAAGGACTAATGTTTATTTTAATTTAAACCAATGTTTTGAAGGGGGAGGGTATTCAGTCTATCCAGAAAATTGTTCACAGTTTAGTTTTATTGTTTAAGAGATGTATTATGTCTAATAAAAAACAATTCACATTTACTATTTTCATGAAAATGATGAGACTAACATTAGTTTGGTGAAAGAATTGATGAATGAAAGTCACTCTGCCCTTTCTTTAATTTGGAAACATAGGGTCTTGATTTTAGATTTTCTAGAAAAGGGGGATTCCTTAAAATTTAGGAAATGGTGTCATTCCTCAATGAGAAAATGCTGGAAAAATCTATGAGCTATTGCTGAAAAGGTTTAATATCCAAAGAAGCCAAAATATTCCTCCCTCTGGTCTCATCTTGCTCCCTAAAACTAATGATTTCTTGAAACCTATTCACTATAGTACCAGACAATCTTCAGAAGAAGAAATATTTAGAGGTTGGATTCAAAGATTTTGTCCTTGATATTTAGCCATATCATATAAATGTGCAAGATTATAAATTTGTATCGGTTTTATTTTTACTGCCAAATGCACAATCCGTTCTTCAACTGATGGATTAAGGAATACAAAATATTAAAACCAATTTTAGATAACAGCTTGTTTTAATATTTCTCCATGGTATGGAGGGGAAGTGAAATAGGAAAAATAAAATGAGTATCCTTGATGCTTTTATAATGGTCTACCAGGCTTGAGAAAGTGTACTTCCATCAAGAACCAACAATAGTTTTTACATTTTGGTGTTATAAAAAATCAGATTGAGTAACAATCACAAGAACGAGATGAATATAATGCAGGGATTGAACCTGATTTTAGCCATAATCTCCATATTTAGACTTGCCATGTATGCTCATTATTTTACAAAAAAAAAAAAAGTTCTAAATAAAGCAATTTATTAGTATTTGGTAGCAATAATTAATTTTTAAAATTTCCTATTTTATATTTACATGATGTGTGTAGTAATTGATTATAATAACGATCGGCTATAATGATAAATATGCTTACATCAATGATCGAATATGCTAGGTACCCTGGAGGTCGTAATAACCAATATCCAGTGTAATATATTAACTATTAATTAATGATTATATGTAATGAATAGTTTAAGATGTATTTTTCTCTTCACCTGACACTTGGTTAAATTATAACTGTTCTATAATTGAAAGTACTAATTTAAATCTTTGGCAAAATAATTTACCTGAGGCGGATTGTTGGAATCAGATGACCATCTTGATGCTTGGTCTTCAGGTTTATCTTCCTGGATATTGCTAAAAATATTTATTTATTTATACTTGGTAGTGAATATAATTCGAATACTTTACTAACATACTATCTGATCCTTAACAGTATAAATATGGTGATACCTTCACTTCAATATAAGATAAACAATTTTGGTGGTTAAAACAAACACCAAGACACGTTAGTGAAAGTCCGTGTAGATAAGAAAAATAGTAGGATACATCATACAAGAAAACAGTTCCATAATATAAAAAAATACTAATTAAAAAATAACCATTATTACCAGACCATTCTCTTTCAGTAAACCTGACAAAAATGAAGCATTGTTAGTTTATAAAAAAGTGTTTATTTCTTATTTTTAACCTTCATGATTTATATCCATAAAATTATTAGTAAATGGTAGATTAAGTTTATGGTAGAATCAGTTCATTTTTGTAAATAACATATTAAGAAACCGATTCTTACGACAAATTAAAAAAAAATATGGAACTTACTACAATTTCAGAGGAAAAAACCAAAGTGCTGTTATTCCCCCCATTTGCTGCTGTTATTTTTATTTGCTTTGTTATACATTTGCTGTTATTCAAATTTAGCTTTAATGCATTAGATAGATGAGAGTAAAGATGCACTGGGAATGATTCACATATATTTGCTCTTAAATGAAATGAATACAAGTGGATAAATATTAAACATTTTTTTAAAAGGAAAATCCAAATACTAGATTTGGTTAAGAAAACACACGATATAATTTAAAAGTCTAGAAAAAAGCTTTTCATAATACCGCATAATTAAAGAATAAGTAATATAATGTCCTACCATGGGTGATAATTCGGTGAATAGCTAGAAAATTTATGAACAGTATATTCCAGTTTTTCAAGATCTAATTTAGAAGCTGACATAGAAGATGTAGCCATTATCATAAAATAAATCTTGACATAAATCCAAATAGTAAAAAACGACAGTTGTTTATAATCAGTTCTTGAACTTTTGCAAAGAGGTACGAACAGAGGATATCAGGTTAGGTAAAAGTTAGGTCATAAACTCAAAACAGTATGAACTTTTGATCAATTAACAATGCAGGTTAATAGATTGTAAAATATTATGTATTTACCAATTTATATTCCGTAATACGTAATAACTTGACCTTGCATCCCTAAAAATACAGCAAACTAATTTTTACGTCATTCTTAAAAAAATTCATCCAAACTCGTTTCTACACTCACATCAAAATCTTTGGAAGTAGCATATTTTATATAAATTGTCATATTAAATCATTCCATAACACATAATATAATAAAAATATACGGGGAATTTGGTTTTGCGCGTAATAGGTCTATTGGAAGACGGTCTCTTCTATCGCGAAGTATCTGTAGGAGTACTGCAACCTTCCCGACTACCAGAAAACAATACAATCACCGCTTCCTCTAAATTCCTGCCCCTATTAAATTTATTATATATAATTTAGGTGGTCTAGTAAATTAGGACAGCTGAATAAAAATATGTTGGTTATGTAGATTTTATGATGGTTATGATTATGTTATCTTTTAAGTTCACTAAGTAATTTTGGTTTAAATAAGTATTTAGTTTATTATTCTTGCCCAGCGCTAATGTTTTCGGTAATTGTTTCCATCAGCTCCCCCAAAATGGCGGAAGCC
>NW_027110327.1:189319-194253 GCF_000696795.3 Halyomorpha halys
TTCAATTGTAGATGTGGATGAAAGAAGTCGCTGGGATAGTACCTTGGAATACATACGCCGAAAAGATCTTGTTTCTTCCTTATTAATTACTCTTCCATTTTCATTGAAAGGAGCGTCATCTTTTCTACTGAAAGGTGGATGCTGATGTCCTATGATGCAGAGCGTTTTCGAGGGAATAGGAATCTTCGGTACATGCGTGGTTTGCGTTGAAGGTGTGGATCGGTGAGTTGAAATCGTGGATGAAACGGATGTTGTTGTGGAAACACCGGATGACCTTGCGCTGATACTTTGATTTGCTGATTTCAAATGACTGGAGGGTCTAAGGGTCTGATACAATGTCGAAGATTCACGCCGTACTGTGTTTTGGCGAGTTGGATGAGCAGCCGTGCATGAAGACGGTGGTAACTTGTTGCCTCTAGAGATCGTTGAACGAGAAGAAGAAGACTGATTCTTTACCACATTCTCGTGAGAATGCGATACACTGAGAGTTGACTTGAAGAAAAGAGAGCAAGACGTGGGTTTGGCCAAATTGTGAACGACGCCAGAAACTACTAAGCCGAAGACTGTAGGCGTAAAGTAGAGTCCATCGACTTCAGTAGGATAAGGAACTCCATTAAGAATCCGTGGGTATAAGTCCCCACCGATTAACAGATCGACTGGACCTGACTCCCCGAAAAAACAGCCAAAGGATGGCGCATAATGCGGCTGATGACGGAAAAAGGAAGGTTGATATTTGGTAATGACGAGGTGAAGTCGACTGCCACCGGCGAGAGGTTATATTCTTGTTCACCAGTGAATGGCCGTATGGTGCAAGAGGTAGATCCTTTCAGATGCGACCTCGGGACGGCTGACTCGCCGAGACTTGTGATACAATGGTCGAAGTTTGAAATGTTAGCGCCAATCTTGTGTGCAAGCGCGCTGGAAATAAATGTGTGCTGGCTTCCGGAGTCCAACACAGCACGGGCCATATGAAGATCTCCCCTCTTCGACTTAACTAGAATGCATACAGTGCCCAATAGAACCATGGTATCCGTGGATGACGATGGCGTGGATCCGAAACCAATGAAGGTCTCCGTAGGGGTAGGCTTATTGGATGTTGCATCGACTTTAGCGTCTGTGTTGTTTCCTTCCTGGCGGTGGATCAGCGTGTGGTGCTTCTTACAGCACGTCCGACATCGAAATTGCGAGCGACATGTGGCCACCTCATGGCCCTTATGAAGGCAATTCCAACATACCTTAAAGGTTCAGACGCGTTCAAGCTTCTGGGTAAGAGGGAGCTCAATAAAAGCCTCGCACTTGGATAGCAGATGATTTCCCTTGCAGAGAGGACATCTAACTTCTGGCGCTCTATTGCCCTTCTCAGTTCTACTCCGATTTGTTGGAACTGCAGCTGGAGTATCCTTAGGATTTCTGGAAGAGGTTGCGTGTAAGGAGACGAACCTCTGCTTCTGATTCGTTTCGTTGGAGCGCCCTGGTGTTTTAAAGTTGTCTGCGTCCTGTGACATGCGGATAGCATTTTTCCTCTGCCGAACAAAGGCTATAACATTGTCCACCGTGGGAAACTCTTGGCTGGATCCCAGAGACAGTTCAAACTGTCTTCTGGTCTCTGGGTCCAATGTCCTTAACGCAAGTGTGGTAAGAAGGAAGTCCGTAGTGTCCTTGAGTTGTAATGCCCGCAGAGCTTCTACGCTGTCAGCGACACCTGTAAGAAACTGCTCGTACCTTTGCAGGTAACTTCTTGCCCCTTTACAGTTGAAGTCTATTATACGGTGAATCAGTACGTTAGCTAAGACCCGCGGATTTTGATATGTTTCCACCACTCGTCTCCAGGCCAATTCGTATGAATTTGCTTCAACTGGAAATCTGGAGATTATCGCAGCAGCTTCACCCTTCAAAGCGCCGATAAGGTAGTGGAATTTCTCGATGTTGGATAAGGCCGGCTCATCGTGTACCAACGATGTGAACGTGTCATAGAAATGCGACCACTTAAGTATATCACCACAAAACGTTGGGATAGGAATCCTAGGTAATTGTGGTTTCTGGGTGTAGGCCGCATTTTGATTAAATGTGGAGCAAGCAGGAAGCGTAGTGTCTTGTGGGGATTTTCTTGCTTTGCGCTTTTGAATTAATAAAAGGGCCCCACCAGCCTTCATTATTTCTTCTTTTAAAGAGTCGTAGAGCTGGAGCCAAGCGTCATCGGGAAATGAATCCTCTTCTCCAATAGCGACAGTGAGGTCTTCACGCTCAGTCCAGGCGTCCCTGAACTCAGTCCAGAGCTGCTTAGCTTCGTTCAGTCTCACCTCGAACACTGCTGCATCAGCGTCGCTAAGGGTTTCTATATCGATGCTGGAAACACCCATAATATTCCGTTGCACACCCCGCAACCGCCTTTCCAAGATAGCGGCGCGTGAGGTAATGCCCTGTTCTGAAGTTTTAGATTTCACCATACTTTTCAATGACAAAGTGAAGAGTTCCCCGAACAGAGAGCGAGAGAGAGGGAGAGGTAGAGGGAGAGGAAGAAAGAACCACAAAACTAATAATGTCGAAAGTGAAGGAGTTAAATTGAAAGAACTTTGATAGCTAACCAACCCAGAGAAGAACAATTATACACAATAAATACCATGGGGTAGAACCGAATAGCGAAATAACTGAACCGAAGTATTGATGAATATCAACATGAGGAACCAGGTTGAGTGACGTCATCGAGCGAAGATGTTCAAGTTATCGCATCTAGAAGACCAACATGGTTCTACCTCTTTGGACAGTGAATGAATAAATAACATCAAGTAAATATCATCATTAGGCTATGAATTCAAAGGCGAGAATTATGTCAAAATAATTAATGAAGTACAAATTTGTGATATATTGTTGAATTAAAAGTCAATAAGTTTTGTTTTGGCCATAGAAACTAACATACTCAATTTTGTTGTCAAAGTCTTTAATATGATGTCTCTAATTAATAACTAGATTTAATTTAAAGGAGTGTTTGTTTAAATAATTGTCAGAACTTATACAATATGTTGATTGTAGTAGATATGTAATTGTTTTAATATAGGAATAGTTCATGGTTCATCCATATATCTAAATACAATTCTATGCTTTAAACCTAATACATATTCCCTCTTTAATAAATATAAAATGTAAAATTATGAGAAGATTGTTGACCCTCTATGATATATATGAGGTGAAGATGGTTAGGGGGTGCATTAATATAACAGTCAGGCAGTTCGCTAATTGTCAATTTTGTATTTGACAGGTGTGGGTATAAATGAAAAGATAAAAAAAAAGTATCTCAGGATTTTGTAAAGTATGTTGTAAAAAATTTCAATTACAGCTCACGAGAACCTTACTAATATATTCATACAAACTATAAAATAAATAGCTTATTCTCATTAAATTACAGCTCAAGAGAACCTTACTATTATATTCAGACAAATTATAGAATAAATATCTTATTCTTATTAAATTACAGCTCAAGAGAACCTTAATATTATATTCGGACAAACTATAAAATAAATATCTCATTCTTATTAACTTACAGCTCAAGAGAACCTTACTATTATAATCAGACAAACTATAAAGTAAATATTTTATTCTTATTAAATTACAGCTCAAGAGAACCTTACTATTATATTGAGACAAACTATAAAATAAATATCTTATTCTTATTAAATTACAGCTCAAGAGAACCTTACTATTATATTCGGACAAACTATAGAATAAATATCTTATTCTTAATAAATTACAGCTCAATAGAAACTTATTGTTCTAGTCTGATTAACTATTAAACAATTTTCTTTTCTTATTAAAAGTATACCATATAAAATAAATGCTTCCGAAACATTTTCAGGTTACAGATTCTTAAGTATTATAATTTAGTTCTTCTAACGTATAGTAAATATAAGAAGTAAGTAAACGTATATATTAAAAAATATTTATAATTCAGAACTGTAGCCGAAAATTGTGGTGTTTTATAAGCTAACCTTTATCAAAGAGGAAAAGGAGTAAGTGTGTAGGGAAAGAAATTTTCCCTCTTGAAAAGGTGGTTAATTTTGGTAACCTACCCATTGAAGGCTTGGTTCAGAAGTACACTCTTGTCTCAAAAAAATAGACCTCCGCCATTTTGGGGGAGCTGATAGAAACAATTACCAATTTTATTAATGAATACGTACTATTAACTTTAATTTATAATTTTTAATTTTTTACAGATATTCAAGAAACAGCACATTTTTGTGAAAAATTACACTTTTGAAAATTTTGTTATCTTTGATAATTTCAATATAACTTCTATTTATTCATCTACAACTGTCGATTCTAATATATCTCATAGCTATATCTTTATTTTACAATGTTAAAATTTGTTTTAGTGCCAAACTTTGAAAAGAAGCTAAGACTTAGGTAAACAGCATCCTTCTAACTCAGTTGGGCAAGACGATAATAGGAATGTTATAATTTTAAATAATTTATTCTGAAATGGATTTTTCACATTTCACTTTCCATTTTTTAAGCGGACATTATCTTACTAACTTGAATGTTCCTATAACTCTTGAAGAGTCAAGTCCTTCTAGAGTGAAAACCTCCAGTCTTATCTGTTTTATAATTTTAAACCTCCAGATTCGTTCAGGCATCTACTACCATATAATCCACCCAATGCTTGTGAGGTCTTCTAAATTGTCTACATCTAAAAAATATTTTTTTTTCTGGTCAAGTTTAACTTTGTACTACTGTACTACTAGGTAAATAACTTCTCCTTTACAGTCAATGTTTAGGTCTCCAATTTTTATTGTATCTGCTTGATTTTTCTGGAATTAAAAAAAACAAAATAGCTTTTAGACACTTTTTTTTAGCAAACTTTAGCCATTGTTTTTTGAAGATTTAGGAAGGCACTCTTCATACACTGAAAACAATGAACAATGATATCCATATCATTGGCG
>NW_027110327.1:195728-196169 GCF_000696795.3 Halyomorpha halys
CTGGTTGAAGAAATGCTGTAGAGCTGCAAGTCAGTATAATTATAAAACATTTCACGAGGAAAATTTATTTTCGATAAGATGTGATCTTTGATAAATAATAAAAAAAAAAATTAATCATGCATGTTATTTAGATTTAGATTCATTATGAAATTCCATATTCGATATTTTAATTCACAAATTGATGATGAAATAAAAAAAATTAATTAGAAAATAACAGGTCGGTCAATTGAAAGATGAAAAATTATACTCTACTTGAAGGGTACAAGTCTGCTGTACTTAGCTCTTGCAGCCTGAAGTGAAAACAACCCATCCCTATCATGGCTAATACAATAGCAACCAACAGTGAATCTAAGGAATTTTAACAGATGAATCCTACCTAAAGTCCTTCCACACCAATTGTGCTAAAGCAGAAAATTAACCTTTTTCTCAGGAAAATTCATT
>NW_027110327.1:196219-204474 GCF_000696795.3 Halyomorpha halys
ACATAATTTCTAATGTTATTTTATCCAGGTTCAATAATTTCAGTGAAACTCAGTAGAAACTGATATAATTGATGTGTGAGATAAAAATTCATATATGACCAATGGCGCTATAACAAATCTAGATACTAATGTAAGTAAACTAATTTATTCTATGATATTCTTACATGCCGAAGGGCCACCGATAGATAGTGGTTCGAGTCAATGTTTATAATATTTACATCATGTTTATCAACCAAATATAATTTTCACATCATGTTTAATAATTGATAAGTACTTCACTCAAAGAATCATAAAACTCGTCCTTTTCCACATGATCGGTTGTCTATGTTTGGCTGAAAGAGTCAAAACCTATTGTTACCTGAACTAACCTCTTACTTTATGTGAGGATATTAGTCCTCACAGCGGTAGTATATCAAGTGACTTTCTGTACCATGATTCCTTCTCATTTCTTCAACAGCGGTAATGCCAATGTTATATGTGTCTTACTGGTTGAAGAAATGCTGCAGAGCTGCAAGTCAGTGTAATTATAAAACATTTCAAGAGGAAAATTTATTTTCAATTAGATGTGATCTTTGATAATCAATAAAAAAAATTAATAATGCATGTTAGATTATTTTTAGCACTCGTCCTTTACATAAATATTCAAAGACTAATAATATTGTCAGTGTTTTTTTTTATGTTATTTTTATTCATATTTTATTATGTGTCAGTCCTTAACATTAATCTAAATGTTGACACTAATAAACACTAAAAATTATTTACTGTGAATATTTTTTCCTGCTACACTCCCAACCATCCTATAAGTCAATTTTATCAATGATCAAATATTTCTCTATAATGATTATTAAACAACTAAATATTTTTTTAAAAAACTTGCTAAGTACATAGGATGATATAGCTTCCACAATATTCCTACCTTGACATCAAAATTGGATTGATGGTTTGATTGATTATGCTCGAACACAAAATTAACTACAGATGAAGAAACAGACATAGAACCAAATTTCTTCCTTGATGTATATAATAAAATTATAACTGATTCTGTGGACATTTTTTTTTTGTTCCCTGCATGGATAAAAAGCTTCTCTACCTTTGGTAGTGAGGGAGAAAAATAATAATATAGAAACAAAAGTCTGAAATTTAGGACTTAATTTAATGAAAAGTGTTACTTCAAAAAAAATTATAGTGATTGTCAATGTTATTGGAATAATTTTTGAAAATAAAAATAATAAAATGTAAAATCTATATTAAGATTTATTAAAGTCCCAGAATTGTGATCTGATTATCAATCCTAACTAATATATTAGGTACAACTAACAGTTTCTATCTTACAATAAAGATAAATGTATTATTTATTCATTGAATGGCATTTAAAGGGGAGTAAATATAAATGGTTATAGGTACAGAATATATATAAATACAATGGTTGTTCTAAAAATGGGCTTTTTTCATGAATAACTATGAATCTAACTTACCTCAATTATCCTCTATGTCCACGTTATTGGGTTCCGGAGAACGCTGAGCATGTTGTACTCGCCTGTACCGCCTATGAGCACTGAGAGCCATGATGATGAGAAAAACAGGGCTCTGCATTCGGACAGAAAGTGATCTCGCTCAGCTAATGACAAAAGAAAACTACTTCTACTATAAGCAATTGTTTGTGTAAGGGTGGAAGGAAACTGTGGGCTCTAGTAATTTCTTCTATGGTATGAGACAAGAAGCTACACCAGTGAAACCTCTGGACAGGACAGAAGAGGATAATTTGTAGAATAATTGTATGTGAAACTGTGTACACAGCTATAGAAAATTATGTGAAAAATGTTTTTATGATTAGTATTGAGGTGTAGATAGTTGACCGTAGATTAATGCTTGAAGAAGTTTGTCGGGGGGGGGGGGGTGCGGTCAGCAAAGAACAACATAAATAAACAAAACCATATTTATTTATTTTATGCTGACGTTTCGATCCATTTATTTATTTAATTTTTTCAATTTTTAGACACTACTTACATATCTTATATTATAATCTTCTTACCTACATGATATTATATTTCATCTGTCACTGTTTTCAATTTACTACCATACAATTCCACAAATATCAATCAATAAAAATTTTGTACTATTCAATTATCAGTTATCATTTTTTATCATTTATGATTTAATTCAATATTTTATATAATTCTAAATTTGTTTGTATACTATTCCTTTTCAATTGTATGTTACTCTAAATCTTGTTGTTATCTCTTTTGTTCCATAGCCCTGATGAAGACCTGAAACTCAGGTCGAAACGTCGGCATAAAATAAATAAATATGGTTTTGTTTATTTATGTTGTTCTTTGCTGAACGCACCACCCAACAAACTTCTTCAAGTTTTAATGATTAGTGAGTTGTAACCCAATGTGAACACCTTAGTGTGACAAATAAATAAATAATCTGACTTACCTGAATGCTTGAACACAAGTATCTGATTAAATGATAGCTTTTAAGCATTTTTGAGAGGAAAATGGTTATTATTTTGTTTGATGCAAGAAATATTCCAATCTTGAGGAAGATTTTGAGATTAAGATAGTGAAAGAGCTTCTCCATTGTGGACAATAAAAAATTATTTTACAATTTTAAACCTAATCTTCTACATAGAAAATGATCTTGTCATTTCTAAATTATATGCTCTAATCAGAAACATGAGATATATTTTAATTATAAATGATAAGTTATAATCTTACAGACTAGGTTCCCAAATTTTGTTTCTTTTTTCAGGAATAATCCCTTTTCATTATTTCTTCAAACTTATGTCAGCTGAACAATATTTCTGGCTTTTTTGCCTAAAAATAAAAATAAGTTCTAAAATAAAATAATTTATAATCAGCAGTTTTTTTTTAATACAAAGTTTACATTGAATTTTACTAAATAATTTAATATTTATACATCAAGTTCACTATTTTATAACAATGTATACACCTAAAATGTTTTTGAATTCAAGCCAAATTTCATAGTTATTATTCTTTCCCTCTCATCTTAAAATTATCTTGTGGACTCATCTTATAAAAACAATATAAATCTTAATTTTTTTCTTCACTGGTGCTGTTTCCTCATCACCTGTCTAACAATATTTTATAAAATCAATTTCATGGTTATTTATATTTATGGTTATATTCTGATCCAAGAACTGTGAATACTTAAAAACTTTTTAGCATAAATTTGTAAAATTAGTCAGTAAAACTAGCTATTCTATTCAGTGTTGTGTTTTACTGAAATTTTACAGACTGTAATTAGTAATTGCAATTACTTTGGTTCAGCTAGTAATTGTAATTTTGGACTTATTACAATTGCAGTGGTTCATCGAGCACTTAAAAATAGTAATAAAAATTGTTATTTCATTCCTGCAGTTTCCAGTTCCAGTAATTGTGATTTAATTTTAATAGCAATTACTATTTGTCCAAAAATACCTTCACACTACGATATTCTAGTAAAATAATAACTAATTTTTAATTTTAACTTTTTTGTTTACTTTAAATTAAATATTATATATATAACATATTGTTACATAATTTCTAATGTTATTTTATCCAGGTTCAATAATTTCAGTGAAACTCAGTAGAAACTGATATAATTGATGTGTGAGATAAAAATTCATATACGACCAATGGCGCTATAACAGATCTAGATACTAATGTAAGTAAACTAATTTATTTATCATTTATGTTTGGAACATTATATTATCAGATTTGGAAACAAAGGTGAATAATCAGTTCAGAGAAAACCTATGAAACAATTACTACTTACTTAAAGAAACATTATTATTGAAAGTGTTATATATTTTTTATCAAAAACTTGTAAAAATAATAATGTATAGTGAATAAAAAGTTTAGTGACATGCATAATTTTTCTTTTCTAATTTCAAAAATATTAATATTATGTTTAGAAATTAAATGCATGATATAATGAACACACCTCAGAATTACATGATAATGGTAGACATGAAGTATTTTATTCAGAAGTCCTTTGTTGCAGCTTCAAGAGTATTGGGGATTTTGTGAAAAGGTGGAAGTAACTCATGGGAAACAGAAATAGGTTTTTGTGATTCTATGGTATCTACAACTCTTCTTTATGCTTCTGAAATATGGAGCTTAGGATATCTATCAAGGCTTTGCTATCACAGACTGATTTCAATGGATGTAAGAAATCCTGACACATACTTTAATTGGGTCTAGCAAGTCAGATTAATAGCAACTCATTATAGCTGTAGAGAAGATTTCATGAGTGTGGTAGTACCTGGATTAGTAAGATAACAAGATGAAATATTGGAAAAGTTAAAAAACTGTATTCTATCAACAGATATCCAACAATCAATAAATTCTAATAATAATCCATGTATAAAACTATCTCCAGCTTTGATCTTTCCAGCCCAGATGTATAGTTGACTAGCCAAAATTTAAAAAAAATAACTAAGATTTGTTAGTCAGTTAAAGAGTTTTGAATCAAGATTTTATCAAACTTAACACAAGAAACAAAATGTTTTACTTCAAAGCCCAGGAAAACTGCACCTTCTGTGATCAGTTCATCTCTATAATCCTTCTCATCTGTAAAAGGCAAACAGAAGACAGAGCCATATATTTACAAGCATTTTTCTTTGCACCCTATGATGTCCATAAAATACAGGATATACATAAAATTAAAAGCATAGAAAAACTAAGATTTATTGATTTATAAGCAAGTTCATTCCCTGCGATTCCTACATGCCCCAGAACCCATATAAATGTAACTGACATACCCATATTGTGTAGAGAGGAATTGAATGTATTATGGTACAAAGATATGAGTCTAGGGGACAAAGAGACTATATCCCCCCCCCCATAATTAACTGTTAAAAAATAAAATAAATGGTGGGCCTTACATGGCTATATAACCGTTATATTATATATATTTTTTTTAACTTAGAGATTAACTGATTGAGATGAACTGATCACAGAAGGTGCAGTTTTCCTGGCCTTTGAAGTAGAATATTTTGTTTCTTGTGTTAAGTTTGATAAATTCTTGATTCAAAACTCTTAACTGACTAACAAATCTTAGTTGTTTTTTTAAATGTTGGCTAGTCAACTATACATCTGGGCTGGAAAGATCGAAGCTGGAGATAGTTTTATACTTGGATTATTATTAGAATTTATTGATTGTTGGATATCTGTTGATAGAATACAGTTTTTTAACTTTTCCAATATTTCATCTTGTTATCTTACTAATCCAGGTACTACCACACTCATGAAATCTTCTCTACAGCTATAATGAGTTGCTATTAATCTGACTTGCTAGACCCAATTAAAGTATGTGTCAGGATTTCTTATATCCAGTGAAATCAGTCTGTGATAGCAAAGCCTTGCCAAACTCTCTTCTGCTGTAACAAAGGACTTCTGAATAAAATACTTCATGTCTACCATTATCATGTAATTCTGAGGTGTGTTAATTATATCATGCATTTCATTTCTAAACATAATATTAAAATTTTTGAAATTAGAAAAGAAAAATTATGCATGTCACTAAACTTTTTATTCACAATACATTATTATTTTTACAAGTTTTTGATAAAAAAAATATAACACTTTCAATAATAATGTTTCTTTAAGTAAATAGTAATTGTTTCATAGGTTTTCTCTGAACTGATTATTTACATTTGTTTCCAAATCTGATAATATAATATTCCAAATATAAATGATAAATAAATTAGTTTACTTACATTAGTATCTAGATTTGTTATAGCGCCATTGGTCATATATGAATTTTTATCTCACACATCAATTATATCAGTTTCTACTGAGTTTCACAGAAATTATTGAACCTGGATAAAATAACATTAGAAATTATGTAACAATATGTTATATATATAATATTTAATTTAAAGTAAATAAAAAAATTAAAATTAAAAATTAGTAATTATTTACTAGAATATCGTGATGTGAAGGTATTTTTGGACAAACAGTAATTGCTATTAAAATTACATCACAATTACTGGAACTGGAAACTGCAGGAATAAAATTACAATTTTTATTACTATTTTTAAGTGCTTGATGAACCTCTGAAATTGTAATAAGTCCAAAATTACAATTACTATCTGAACCAAAGTAATTGCAATTACTAATTACAGTCTGTAAGATTTCAGTAAAACACAACAGGTTAATTTCAGTTAAGAAGAGTAGGGCATCCAAGATAAACAAATGATTCATTGCTGTCCAGAGGAGAAGTTTCATTTTCCAGAGTATCATCTTCAGGCATGTTGGTGCCTTGCAAGGCAGTGCTGAGTTGATCTATGTAATGTGTTAATGTTTTATTGAGTTTAAGAATGTAAAAAAATCCATCTTCTAGGACAATGACATTTAATATTTTTTCCTTTAACCCATTTTTTCCTCTCTTGGCAAAAATGTGTTACCCATTCATTGTCTGATTCAGCAATTTTTATCAAAGACTGACTACTCACCTAGCAAGTTAATTTACTGTTTCAGTTTCTCTTCCATTTGGGTAGCAGCTTTTGAAGGTTTAGGGCGGAGCAAATCCAATCTGATTTTCAAACTACGACCAAGTACAGTTTTTGCTGGCGACACATTTGTAAAGGCACGAGGAGCATTTCTATGCAATAATAGAAAGCTATTGACAGCGTTTGGTTGAAGGAAGATAGTCCGGGTGGCAGTCAATTAAGGTATCAAAATATTAAAAGGAAACTATTTATTTTTAACCAATTTTACTATTTTGATAACTACTATACTTCCTTCTATTTTGATACCTTTATTGACCACCATCCATACTATCTTCCTCCACTCTACTTCATACAGTCAACTATCTTCTTTTAATATTGAGAGCTTTGTTAAGATAAGCAATGGGTGATTAAGCTAATACAGTTTTCTGTGCCACGATTCATAGCAGGATGATAGAGTACTCTGGAAAAATATGAGGCTGTCTGACTTTCAGGTAAGTTGATACCTTCTTCAATATATCATATATCTTTGTTGCAACCAAGATGTCTTCTTAGTCGAAGGGTAAGTCTTCATTTTTTATGAGCATGTAGAACAATGCTGGGTCCAAACTTTCTCCTTCTTCAAGAGCAATCTCGAGTGGTGCTCTTGATAACCAATTTGCATTGTTTTTATTTGATAGCACCTATTAGATGTCAAAGTTACAGTTAGCTAAGAGTAGAGACCAATGTTGCAATCAATTAGCAGTGCAAGTTGGCACTCTCTTTTTGCTCCTTTCCAACTTAAATTATAAATGAATTATATCAATTATAAATTAAACTTTTTAAACCAAACACTAATGCAGCGCCTTCCTTATGCAGCTTGCTATATTTCTTACAGCTGTAGTAATGTTATGCTAGCAAAAGGTAATGGCTTCTCTTCTCCATTAGGATAAACTTGTGAGATTATTGCTGCCAGTCATTAGTGTGAACCATAAATGGTCAACTTTATAGGCAAATCTTAATTATATTGTACCATAAAGCGATTTTCTTGGACTATGCTTTTTCTCTCAATAAATGCTCTTGGGTAATTCGCACCCCAATCCCATCCCACGTTTTTCTTCAACAGCTGATGAAGAAGGTCGATAACAATGCAGATGGAAATCTTGCCAGATGGTCCACAACACTTAGGCGCTAGTGTTATACCTTTGATTTTTTCGTAAGTATAATGTAAACCACAGAGGTCAATCCTGAATCCAAGATAATCAATGGAAGTTTTTCCAAATTCACCCTACTTTGCAGAAACTGTTAACCCAGCTCTCTTGTACCTTTCAAAAACTTCAATGATTCGTTTTCTGAGTTTTTCTACATCAGATCCATCAATCAGGACATCAAGTATAGAAACAACTCCTTCAGCTCCCGCCAACGTATTGTCAATAAATTTTTGGGATTTTGACGATCTAACTCAAATAACAGGGTATATGGTTATGTTGAAATAAACTGTATCAACCATGCTACTATTTGTTGACCTCCGACCAAGCTGCTGATAAACTGTTACATACTGACGTGACGAGTATTTAGCATTGATTGAAATTCAAATTTCTTGTATATACTTAACAAATGGTAGACAGAACCATTTAATGTAACGCAACTACATAACTGTACTCAAACAATTCCGTAATTCCATTCCTCAGAACACTCGTCAGGTCTTAGTGTCCTCTCTTGTCTTCCCCCACTTCGACTACGGATCCTTGGTGTACGGAGGGCTATCTGCAGGACTAGAGTTGAGACTGAAGAGACTCATGAATTGTTTTGTAAGATT
>NW_027110327.1:204924-205607 GCF_000696795.3 Halyomorpha halys
TTAACACAAGAAACAAAATGTTTTACTTCAAAGCCAAATATAGCAAGCTGCATAAGGAAGGCGCTGCATTAGTGTTTGGTTTAAAAAGTTTAATTTATAATTGATATAATTCATTTATAATTTAAGTTGGGAAGGAGCAAAAAGAGAGTGCCAACTTGCACTGCTAATTGATTGCAACATTGGTTGCACAGAATGATCTGTTCCTTGTGTCAGAATGTAAGGAGGTAACAGTTTACATATGATTTTGAATAGTTTAATCATTGAATCCGCTTCACTATTCTAATACGTGTTACATGAGCTCTTGTATTATATTTAGTTGGCTGCTTAGTCAAAAACCTTATCGGGTTAATCTTTATAATTATTACTTGTTTCACAACGAATTTATATTCAGTGACTATGTCCAATGTCTGTCTACATCTCCCTGGACCTCTTAGCACAAGAGCCGGGATGAAAAAAGACAGTTATCTCACCCTAATTTTTGATTACTTTAATGAAAACTATGTATAATTACTAGTCAAAACTGATGAGTCTGCCAAGTATAGATAGGGGGAATAAAAAATGGCGGCTGTTTAAAAACCTTCCAAAAACACCAATTTTTCATTCTGAGCTGTATATCTTTAAAACTACCAAAAACACTAGAAAATCTAAGAGAACATTATTTAAAGAAGAGTAAATTTGCTGAA
>NW_027110327.1:206392-209871 GCF_000696795.3 Halyomorpha halys
TATTTTGTATAATTCTAAATTTGTTTGTATACTATTCCTTTTCAATTGTATGTTACTCTAAATGTTGTTGTTATGTCTTTTGTTCTATAGCCCTGATGAAGACCTGAAACTCAGGTCGAAACGTCGGCATAAAGTAAATAAATATGGTTTTGTTTATTTATGTTGTTCTTTGCTGACCGCACCCCCCGACAAACTTCTCCAAGCATTGCTATAAAATAGTTAATAATGTTTATCTTTGTAGGACTAGTAGTTTTTATGATACATTGCTGACATTTACGTTTCCTATTCATTTCACTTATCTTTATTTTGTTCCTTTTAATGGTAAAAATAGATTACATCAAACGTTATAGCCGAAAAAATTCAAAATGAAAAAACAAACTCAAGTCTTGGATTTGTGGCAAGTAGCAAAGTGTAGATCCAGCAAATGGCTCATTTCACAGTAGTTCTTGTTGCATTTATACAAACAATACAATTAAAAGTTAGGAAAATTATTTGGAAAATTGTAATATTCCTAAAAGTATAATAAGTAGTAATTGTATTGTTTGTGGAAGTTAGTGGAAATGTACTTAGTATCACCGTAAAGTAAGCCATTCATATAACCGATCTATTATTTAACATAGAGATATTCACTGAATAAAATAATAAAAAGTAGATATACTCTTTCTTTTTCAATTATTATTAAATAGAAATAGGGGGGGGGGCGCTTTTTAGTTAAAGATTCAAGAATTCTATTTAATAATTTCTTTCTTTGTTATTTTCATTTAACTGTTTGCTGAATTTAAGAAATGAATTGTGTTCAGTAAATATTGTATATTGTGACCTTACATGAAAATGAGACTAAATAAATAAAACCTTGATAAAGTGGATTGTTATCGACTTTTATCCACGTGAGGCGCTCATGTGATATACATTAAGCAGTTTACAAAATGAATACTTAACCTTTCGGCTCACTTTTGGTCTCAAATTTGGTTATTAAGTTTTTTTGTTTATTTGATGAAGGTTTCTGTAAGGAAATATGTCAAACCAGAAATCCACGAAGACTGAGAGAAACGGAGTTGCTAAACCAATTAATGTATCTTCGATTTGGGCCAGAGCTGTTACAGCTAACTCCAAATGGGATGATAAAGTGAGTTTTTAAACTTAATTTACATTAAGCTCAAGGATTTTTAGTTAAAACTTTAAAATTCTTATTCATTTATTTTCTAGGAGGAGTTTTTAGATGTAATATATTGGGGAAGGCAATTGTTAGGAGTAATTGTTGGTGTTATTTGGGGACTGATACCCCTTAAAGGTTTCATTGCCCTTTTATTGTAAGTATTATTCATCAGTATGCCTTATAATTTTTTATCATGAAGATTATATTTTTCGTTATTAGATTGAACTTAAATTTAACTTAAGTTTATGGTGATGATTGAAGTTAAGCATTTTAATATATTGTACTAACCTTTTTTTAATTTCTATATATGTATATATAGTTGATCGTAAAGATTTAAATATAAGATGATGGTCAAGGTTGCGGTCAAAAAAAGAAAGAACAAATAGTTTCAAACTATTTTAATGTCCAACATTTCGCCCCACATTGCAGGGCTGTTTAAAGCGAACGGTTGATCAGCAACTGCTTTTTTTATTTCAATTAACACCACAGAATTAAAATCTATAACCATATTTACATATCAAAGCCCCTAAAATTATAAAATTAACTCGTGTATCCACCTTCCTTTATTTTACATTATTGATCGGATAACAATAATAAAGTTATATATTATGATAAAACTTCAACAAAACAAAACAGTTGCTAACTCAAAAAGAAGTCATGTGTTATTATAATCAACGATTGTTGCGTGTTTGTTTTTAATGTTCAGTGAATTTCGCATCTCCTTTATTCCTATTTATAATCATATATGCTATTCAACTCTTTCCTTTTTGCATAAATTTGGTTTTGAATCTTGATAAAAAATTTATTTAACATATTAAATTTATTAAAAATCCTCAATAAATTAGACACTTTGATAATAATTTATAATTCGGTAACAGTTCACAAGCACTACTCCAGTAGTTATATTCTCACTGGTATGCATTATTCTATCATTATGGGTTATATTCTAATCTCTTATTACTGCTTTAATTGTGCCACAGGTGTCAATTTCCTCTTGTTAAGCCAATTCAAGAGATGAACAAATCCATAACAGACCCTTTTCAGTTTCCTTGTTTTTTCATTGTTTATAAGTAAGTTCATGTCAACTTACTTTTTTTGAGTTGGACATAGGAACTGGTACCATGTAATGTTATAGTACTTCGTATTTTAATAGCTGCATTATTCTCTGTGGTTTATTTAAGAGTTTTAAGTAATTAGATTTATTCATGGACGGTGCGTGTCTAATCAGTCAGAAAATTGTTCATACTTTAAAAATAATTTAGTAACAATAAATATACTAAAAATAATAAAATACAATTGAAAAAGGTAAATACATAACAGAAAAATCATTTTTTTATTTTATGAATAAATAATTTTTTTGCTGAAATTAAAATTGTGTCCATATCCAATATCATCATATACACTGCAGCCTCTGTTAGCAGACAACGTTTATTGAAATTTACTTTTGTTTTTTAGTTGAAATTATCTGTTTAGTGATTAATGTAAACTTAATTTAAATATAATTATCTGTTATTTATGTATAAATTAATGAATTTATATCCTGGTTTAGATTTGTTCTAGTGAATGCGGGCATCATATACATATATTTCTCCAGTTTCCAGTGTATTGATGAGGAAGAATATGGTGGAGCTTGGGAGTTGACAAAAGAAGGATTCATGACTTCTTTTGCTGGGTTTTTGGTATGTTTTTTTTAATTATGTCATTATTTTTCAAATCTGTTGATAAAAATAACATAATTAACATTGTGTACTCAACAAATAACAATCATCAAATATTTTTTATTAAAAAAAGTTATATACTAGGGGTATTCATAATGTGTTAAGTGTAAAATGTTTTACCATGTTATAAGTATAGGATTGTGAGCAGTCCTATATAAAGTGATGTTAAATGGTAAATTCATAAGAGCTCCTAGCAGATATTTTGAGTAACTTGTTTTCTAACCTTTACTTCCAAAACTTCATATTATTGTTTACTACTAAGTTTTCATTAAAGTAATATATTACAACATGCCTAAATTGAGTGAAAAGTGGAAGTTGTGTTAAAGTTTGGCCATTGAGTGCCTTGTTGATCTTCTGACTTGTGAGGAGGAGAATCAAGATAAGCTAATTGACAACTGTCATTACATTATTTTTATCATTAACATATTCACAAATAGTTAATTTATTAAAAAAGTAATTTTCAATTTTTTTTTTTTTTTTAAATCAACATTACTTCTTTATTTATTTAATTTTTTCCGCCCACTTTTACACGGATTATTTCTTCTTTAAAACCTTTTCTTACATATTTGTCGTCCCCCACCTACATTACGTTTCCTCTTCATCTT
>NW_027110327.1:210691-217061 GCF_000696795.3 Halyomorpha halys
ACCATCTTCTCCTCATTTATCATCCACGGTCAACTATCTCTCATAATCATTATTTTTATTATTATTGTCATCCATTGCTTTCTTACTTTTAAAAACATCCAGAACAATAATAAAACAATAAAAATACAAACTACGAGCAAGGAACCTGACATGACAACAAACTATACGGTGATGAGCTCAGGTACTCTGTTGCGTGACATCATTCTCCATTTAACAGACCTAGTAACAGACTCTCAACCATGCTATATGTTATATCATTTTAACATGGTAAAATAAGGAAATATTTTCCCATTTAACATAATTTTTTCCATTTAACGTACTTTAACATGTTAAACTAAAGATCATGAGTACCTCTAAACTTTTATTTCGGTGTCATAAAAAATCAAATGCTTTATTTAAAAAATTTCCTTTGTTACCTATGTGACACATAAATGATATATTAATTTTATATATATGCTTCTTAAATTGCTTATTAACTAAATTGGTAATCATCTCAGTCTATTTTTATTTTAGTTTTATTGAAATATTTTTAATTTTATTGAAACAGACAAGTAAAATAAAGTAACGGACTTAGACTTTTTAAATCAACTTCTACATAAAGCACTTGCTAATTTTATTTCACTTTGCATGTGGTTGTTTAGTTTATAATGCAACCTCTGGTGAATTAAAAACTAGACATTTAGTATTAATGAATTGTTATGAACAATATATTTAAGGTATCTTCATTTCACGATAGTGCATCAAGTTTTAGTGTTTTTTTCTAACCATTGCTGTAATTACTTTTTACTTTCTGCATTATTTATATGGATTAGAGGAAACTTATATTTTTTTTAAGAATTTCCAGAGTCTTCTCCCAAAATTATCAGTTTTAGTTTATTATACTCGGTAATAAACTTCAGTAATCGATCTAGTTAATTAAATTTTAACTAATTTTGGATTTATAATACAAGACATGTAAATCCAAGAATTGATTAAAAAGTAATATATCTTACCCCATTTTATTTGAGATTACTTGACCAATTATTTTTAAAGATTTGGTGTTAATATCACTGGTCGCTCCTCAATAAACCTCATCACTCAAAATTATTATCATCTATATACCCATATCTCCATCATTTATAAAGGTAGAGGAAAAGTATTTTGCTTTAGATTCATTATAGTAGAGTTGTGGTACCCGTCCTCGGTTTCCTAGCAATAAAAAGGAACTAGAAATAGTTAGCTACTATTTTATTTTTATTTTTGTTCCTTTTGACCACACCCCAACTATCTCCTTCATATTCATTTATGACCAATTATTTTTATTTGTAATAGAAAAGAATATAATTAATTATGTATATACATAAGGTTTAAAGGGTGTTTTTGGAATTATACATTCTGCTAGACTCAAGGGCTATAGTTATGAAGGATATAAGTACACAATCATAACTGTATACATTGTTTGCATTGTGGCCAAGAAATCTTGAATCAAGCCTCGCCACCCAAATGACATGGCAGAATCCAGGATTCCGGTACTTCTGTCCCATCTGCATCACTGGTATTGAGTGCCAGTGGAGACTGGGTGCTTGAGCCACCACAGCTGCTCAGGACTTTAGTGAAGACACTTATCATTGCAAGAACTCCAATAGCTTGTTTACTATAGAGATCGGGGTCACTGCCATTTCAACCTTCGGTGGGATTGTATGGATGAATAGAGCTGAATAGAGATTGCAGTAGTGTTAGTAACTTAGTAAATTGAAACAAATAAATTTTTGTGACAAAGGAAACTTAATATTATGATTACTAAGAAAAATATAAAAAAATAACTTATTATTTTAAATCAAATTAAAAAATTAGTAATCTTCTTCAAAAACAATATTAATAATTTATTAAATAAATCAATTGTATCCTTGTATAGTTTCAACACTTTTTATTACATCAACAGTCCAACATTTCGGCCATCCTCAAGGACAATCTACAAATATAAATTCTCACCTCACATCAAAAATTCGGTGACGGGGCCTCAAAGCTTACTGAGGTATAAGATATAGTTGCTAAGCCTAATCTTTTCTTATAAACAACAGATCTTAATTCTTTTGTAATAGACAGCATACATGAATTTCCCTATTTCACAATATTGTATTTTACAATATAATATATTACATTACAATATAATATTTTACATTACATTACTATATAACTTCTACAATCAAAAGTAATAGAATGATTTAATTTTAATTCAGTGTGTAATATTTTTACTTAAAAATCATCAATCAATTAATCAGCATAAAAAATAAATTATAGCAATAATAAGGCTCAGCAAACCCGAAGGTTCCTTGCTGTTATCACCAGTCATTCTCTACCTACTTCTATCCAGTGACACCTCTCCAAAACCAAATCTACTAAATCAGCTGTAACGCAACCCTCCCATTTATGTTTCGGTTTATTCTTCAGACGTTTACCCCTTGGCTCAGTTTTTATTAACATTTTAGGAATCCATTCGTTACTAAGTCCCACAACCTTAGACGCCCCTCTTATTTGCTGCAGAGCTATAACTGCGTGTAGTGTATGTAGCCTTCAAAATTCTCAAATTATAGTTATGTAAAATGTAACTTTTAAATTTTTGGACAGAAGGCACGAGCTATTAAAAAATAACCAGCATTTCCCACCTTCAACCTTGCTTTTATTTCCTAATCAATTTCATTTTTTCTATTTACCATAGAACCTAAGTACTTAAATTTATCTATCTGTTCAAACGTATTTCCTTCTGTATCTATGTCACTGAAATTGCTTGCGTTACTACTGCTAACCATGTATTTTGTTTGATCCTTATTTATTTCAAGACCTTTCTTACTGGAGTTTATTAACACGGTTGTATTTAGTTCTATAGTTTCTTTGTCCTCACCCAATAATAACAAATCACCAGCATACCCAAGCACCGGTATTTTACCACCCAAAGTTAAACCCTTTTCAGTATTCATCACACTTTTAATGACGTATTCTAGTGCTAGATTAAATAGGTGATAAAGAATCACCTTGTTTGAAACCCGACCAGACCTGGAATTTCTCAGAATAATGATTACCGATTCATACCTTATTAAATGTTTCAGTCATGCACATCCGTTGCTGCTAATTATTATTATTAAATTGACGTTCTGTATTGAAATTTGAAACAATTTTTCATAACTAATATCTAGTTGGTCTTTATCTCATGACCATTAGACGTATAGATGTCTGTAAGCATTCAAATTAGCTAGTTTAATGTGATATATAGTGGTATATACTTGATTTTCTTTCCTAGGATATTATTTTTATTAATTTGTAAATATGATGGAAAAATGAATGCATCAGTATAGAAAGACATTATTTAAATAATGTTAAATGAAGGTTTTTTTACCTCATCAAATTAACAAAGTAGTTTGTAACATTTATCTGTTCAAACATATTTCCTTCTATGTCTATATCATCGAAATTGCCATCCATTCTTACTGCAAACCATTTATTTTGTTTTATCCGTATTTATTTTCAGACCACGTTCCTCACTAGAGCTTATCAAGTAGTTGTATTTAGTTTTATAGTTTCCTTATTCTCACCCAAAAATACCAAATCAAATACCAAAATACCCTAGCACCGGTATTTTACCACCTGAAATTAAACCCTTTACGCTGCTCATCACATTTTTAATAGCATATTAATTTAGTGTTAGATTAAATAAAATAGGTGATAGGTGAGAATCGCCTTGTTTTAAAGTTGATCGAACCTTCAACTTCTCAGAATAATAATAACCAATTCATGTCTTATTAAATGTTTCATTCATGCTCATCCATACTAGATCTACTAACTTCTTTATAAAGAAAAATTTTAAATAAAAGAAGTTGTGAATAAGCACCTTCACTATCTTCTTCTGGAACATAACATAGTATGATTTTTATAGTTTGTAATTTGTTTTGTTATCATTTTTTAGGTAACTTGGATTATAATATACTCAGGTATGCATTTCGATTGATAAGAGTCTTCCATCATGTGACCATCAAGGAGTTGGTCACCGTTCATCAGAATAATGAGAGCCAAGTATTTATATACTTACATATTGTTTTTATTTTATTTTTTATTTTTTCAAATTAATATATTGTTTGTTTTGAATTATTATCATTGATATTTTATTAATTTATCCTTAAGTAGTTTATCATTTTCCACAGTTGATTGATATTATCAAATCTTTTGGTATAATGTAATTCTTATTTATTAATTATTATTATAAAATAATTATATTGTAATGTATAACTATTATCTCTTTATAATAACGTGCCTCATTAGAGATTTCATTTAAGCAATTATAAAATTTCAGAAGCAACATTTTAAAATATTGCTCTTTGTGATATTATCTGGAAGGGTATAGAAAATACCTCTTTATATATATCATATTGATCTATTTTATTTATTTATATTCTTTTACAGTAATTGTTCTGTTGTCTGTTTGTTTTTTTTTATGAATTTTTTATTTTATTAAAATAATCTGATAAAATATTATTATATATAATTATCGAATTATTATCATGAAAATATTGTGTTTTTTGTTATGATTTCTTATCTATGATTAAATTTGAATTTGATTTGTATGACATTACAATCCCTCTGTTAATAGTATCTAGATATTTCCTTATCGCTCCAAAATGGTGATATTGTATATAATCATGTATTTGTATCTCAGGTCTGAGAACTTGAAATAAAATATGAAAAAAGCAATACTTGAGTAAAAAACTTTTTTGACTAGAATCAAAACCATTGTTGGTTTCGTCGTTTTACTTATGGAATGTTGACCGTCCTGTTTAAATTACCCAACCATATTGAGTTTGGTTTCTAATTTTTGATCTCCAAACTCTGGTACCTGATAAGATCTACAGGTACATCTTGTATAACACCAACTTTAAATATTTTTGATGCTTTAAAACAACATTATATAAATATTACGTTTCTAAATTTCTATTTTGCAACCCTTTAAATCTCAAAAAGAAAAATGTTTTGTTAAACTTTTAAGGAATATTAGTTAATATTTCCACACTTACTGTAATTTTAACTATAGTAAATATTATATGTATTACTATAGGAATAAAAATTGTATAACTATCTCTTTACAATTTATAAGATAATTATGTAGACATGTTTCTGATTTTCTTAAGCAAAGAAATTTTTATATTTAAGAATATTATAAATGTATTATATCAGTAAATAAATACATTGAAATTTTTATGTTTTACTTTTTATTATATATATATTTTTTTCTTGAAATAATCTGTTTTATTTTCCTTGAATAATCATGGAATATATAATATGATGATACAATAGTGGTATTGTTTTTTATTATATAATTTATTTATTTAGAGTTTTCTTTCAAAGTTTGTTATTGAGTAGAAGACATTTCTAGAATATTCAAGTTTGAAATGAGCAAAGGTCATAAAGCCCATGTTATATTGCTATAAGAATTCTTTAGTTAAATAAGTCAGATATTTTATCCAATAGTTTATTTTCCAAAACTGTTCAATGCTGTTCTTCTTTCTAACTAAGCAGTCTCGTTGTACATCCATAAATAACAAAAGTCCAAAAATAATTTAAATTACTATTTTCAAGTTTACGATAATGTATGTACGTTACAACAAAAAATATGAGAGTCCACATAATGGTACAATATTATAGAAAAATAACTAGAGTTTCCAGGCATTAATTTTGGTTTTATTTCTTCTTAATTTATTATTTTTTTTAATTCTTTAAATAAAAAACGTATTCCATTTATATTTTTGCAATTAAAATCATAATTTTTTTTTTTTTTTGCCTAAAATCTTGAATAAAATATGAAATACCTATGCAGCCCCTGAATAAAAATGTCAAGATTCAGACTCGTGGCTATTGCAAATAGCTAATTTTAACTGCTCCACATGAGAATTGAGCCTTCAACATTCCGAATAGGACAGTCTGGGACCTTTGTTCCAACTTGCTTGGCCATCACAGCTTCAAAATCATCTTAAGTTCCCTTACAAACCATTTACAGCAAACTTCCTGATAAAGACACCTTCTGGGGATGATAATTCGTTTGTTAGAGAGATATCCACTAAAGGGAACCTGAAGAGGAAGAAAAAAAAGTGATTTTTGAGAAAAAAAATACATTATAATTACGCTTGTTTAATGATATTTATATATATACAAAGCACAAAAATATACTTAAAATAAAAAATAAATTTTCATTTATTTATTTTAAAAATACTAAAATAAGAAATGAGGTGTAGATAGTTGACCGTAGATTAATGATTGGAGAAGTTTGTCGGGGGGTGCGGTCAGCAAAGAACAACATAAATAAACAAAACCATATTTATTTATTTTATGGCGATGTTTCGACCTG
>NW_027110327.1:217351-219858 GCF_000696795.3 Halyomorpha halys
TTTTTATCATTTATGATTTAATTCAATATTTTGTATAATTCTAAATTTGTTTGTATACTATTCCTTTTCAATTGTATGTTACTCTAAATGTTGTTGTTATTTCTTTTGTTCTATAGCCCTGATGAAGACCTGAAACTCAGGTCGAAACGTCGGCATAAAATAAATAAATATGGTTTTGTTCATTTATGTTGTACTTTGCTGACCGCACCCCCCGACAAACTTCTTCAAGCATTAATCTACGGTCAACTATCTACACCTCATTATTTTATAGTAAATTTAACTAGCTTTAATTTGAGCGTTGGTAGACATCTGTACGCCAAATGGTTTCTAAAATGAAGTTTTTCATAAATCAAAATTATTGTATGAACAACTATGAATCAATTTATTTTAGCATATATCATAAAAACTACTATTCCTACGAAGGTAAAGGTCATAAAATTCTTTATAGTCCATTATACTAGCTTTAATTTGAGTGCTAATAGACATCTGTACGTCACATTGTTCCTGAGATATAGATTTCTCAAAATAATTTAAATAACTACTAATCTTTAAGTAGATTTTTAAGAAACTTTGCTTTTTAAAAAGCTATATCTCGAGAATTATTTTAACAAATAGATTTCAAAATTCTTATAAAACAATTAGTATTGACAATAATCTAGGCTAATAGCTGAGAAACATTTTTCATGAAAAAAGCAAACCTGATGATATCGAGGTTATTAGAAACCTAGCCATGTTTTCTTTCTATAGTCCATTAAAAACCATTTGCAACCAGTGTGGGATGAACAAATTTTAGTTACAGATAGAAGTTTCATTATATGCTATGTTTCATACATTTTGTTTAAAGGAAGCCAGGATAGTTATTGAAGATAATCACCCAAAATTATTTCTATTAATTAATAAAATTATTTGAGTTCTAAAATTTTTAAAAGAAAAAGATGGTCGGGGATGGGGTCAGTAGAAATACCCAAATTGGTTAAACTTTAAAATTTATTTGTGTTGACATTTCAACCTGAATTTTAGTCCTTCATCGGGGCTAAAATCAAGACCAACTATTTTTTTTTTTGATTTATTTAAGACCAGATCGGTCTGGAGTCTGTTTCATAATGAAAGCAAATAGTATTAGTCCATAAGTATTAGTACAAGAACTATAAACAAGCACTAATACATTTTGTTTCATGATAGGGACGACTATTAGTTATATTACATGAGTTTAAAAGTAAAAAATATCTGGCAGAATTGTATAAGTCTGTAGAATTGTACCAAATACAAACTACAAGATTAATAGTATTAGTTTGTATTTTATTATGAAACAGGGCCCAGATGGGCCTTATATGGTTAATGTAAGAGTTACATTTTTTTTTAACAATTGATTATGTGGGGATATAGTCTCATAAAAAAGACACCCTTAAATATATACAACGTTATAAATAAAATAAATATATAATAATAATAATTCTTAATAAGAGAGAAGAGTAAAGTATATAGCAAAAATAACGACATTTGTTGACATAGCAAACAATTGTCCTCTAATTGGAAAAAAAACAAGTTAATTTGAAAAAAAGGACGAAGAGAAAAATAAATAAATAAAATAGAAGTAAGGACAATAATAGAATTGATAAATATAGAATTTATAACAGGATGTTAAAACGAGATTACAACCTTAATTCAGAGAGAAAAAAAAAATAGTTGATACTAATATAATATAATATATAATATTGTAGGAGTAAGAATTATATGAAACATGATAGGAAAAATTATTAAAAGTCAGACAGTGCTCATGTGAATAGAGAAATAGACATGATGAAATGTGCGTAAGAAAATGTAAATAATGAGTAATTGAAATTAACATAATAAAATGTGTATTTAATATGGGTAAAATACATAAGAGAGCAGTGTATCTTGTGGGGGAACTAGTCCGGTAAGTGGCCCTAGTGGTCCTTTTTGCCAACCCCTGGCAGCTACCATAGTTGCTGCCGCTTACTAACCAAAGTGAGAGTATCGAGATTCATTTCAACTCCCAGGTAGAAATTGAACTCACAATGTTGCAAACCAGCGCTCTGGGTCCTACGCTCCAACCACATTGTCATGACCATATTAAATAATGATTAAAAATATATTAATAGTGAAAACAATTTAAAATAACTTAATGAAATGTGTGAAAGAAAAAAAGAATATATACTACAATGGATAAAAGATGAGTACTACATTAATAAAGATGAGTAAAAAGTAATAAGCTGTAAACTTATGGAGTCGATATCTCCTGCAAAGCCAGAAGAGCAGGTTGGCGACAATTCAGAGGATAGCTCTGCTGCGAGTAACTCGAGCATACTGAACAGTGTCTCATGAGGCAGTACAGGTGTTAGGTGAAGGAGTGTCTATCGATCTTCTCCTGCAGGAAGACTATTACCGACACATTGTAAAGAGGGCTACTTGTAATATTAGGAATTGTAATATTCTACCTGGCTCTTGTAATATTAGGAATTGTAATATTCTACCTGGCTCTTGTA
>NW_027110327.1:219953-221362 GCF_000696795.3 Halyomorpha halys
TATTAGGAATTGTAATATTCTACCTGGCTCTTGTAATATTAGGAAATCCAACCTCATTTCGAAGTCAGAAGCCCAGGCAACTGCTGGAAGTCCTGTTATGAATTCTATATTAATCTATTGTACAATTTTATTTATTTCTCCCCCTCGTCTTTTTCTCAAATTAACTTCCCCCTCCCCATTAGAAGTCTGTTATGTATTTTATTAAATCTATAAATGTCATTGTTTTTATCTTTGTAGGAGCAGTAGTTTTCATAATAATTGCTAAAATAAACTGATTTATATCATAAAAACTACTACTCCTACTACTTTATAGCAAGTTAAATTTCCTTTATTTTGAGTGTTGGCAGACATATGTGCGTCTTATGGGCCTAGAGTTATATTTTTTCAAAAATCAAACATTTTATACGAACAACTAGAAATTAACATTTTGCGAATTTATTTTGTCAAATATCATCAAAACTACTACTCCTACAAAGATAAACGTTATAAACTATAGTAAATTTAACTAGTTTTAATTTGAGTGTTGACAAACATCTTAGTACAAGAGCCCAAGAGGAGAAAAAACGCAGTTATCTCACCCCAATTTTCGATTACTTTAATGAATAGTATGTATAATTACTAGTCAAAATTGATGAGTCTGCCAAGTATAGGTAGGGAGGATAAAAAATGGCGGCTGTTTCAAAGTGATACAAAAAACTGACTAATTTTTTATTTCGAGCTCTATATCTACAACAACACAAGACAACCTAAGAGAACGTCATTTAAAGAAGAGCAAATTTACTAAAATATGAGCCCTAATAGAGCTATTTACGTACAATAGCTCTCGAAATATAGCTTTTTAAAAAGCAACATTTCATAAAGATGTTGTATGATGGGACGTACTGAAAGGTCAGTAGTTAGTGAATTTATTTTGAAAGATCTATATCTCAAAAACCATTTGACATACAGATGTCTATTAGCACTCAAATTAAAGCTAGTTTAATGAGCTATATATTAGCTTATGATGTTTATCTTCGTAGGAGTAATAATTTACATGAAATGTGCTAAAATAAATTGATTTATAGTTGTTCGGACAAATTTTCATTTGCCACATTTATATTCATATATGAATATCATAAAAACTACTGTCCCTACGAAGATATGTGTCATAAACAACTTTATAGCAAGTTAAATTTCCTTTATTGAGTGTTGGCAGACATATGAGCGTAGATTTTTATATATAGGTATATATATATTTTTTTTTTTTCAAAAATCTAACATTTTATACGAACAAATAGAAATTAACATTTTGTGAGTTTATTTTGTCAAATGTCATAAAAACTACAAGTCACATAGTTCCTGAGATATAGATTTCTCAAAATAAATTAACTAACTACTAATCTTTCAGTAGATTTTTAAGAAATTTTGCT
>NW_027110327.1:221487-226352 GCF_000696795.3 Halyomorpha halys
TAAATAGCTCTTTTAGGGCTAATATTTCAGCAAATTTACTCTTCTTTAAATAATGTTCTTTTAGATTTTCTAGTTTTGTTGGTAGTTTTTAAGATATAGAGCTCCGAATGAAAAATTAATGTTTTTTTAAACAGCCGGCATTTTTTAATCCCCCTACCTATACTTGGCAGACTCATCAATTTTGACTAGTAATTATACATAGTTTTTATTGAAATAATCAAAAATTGGGATGAGATAACTGACTTTTTTTCTTCCCGGCTCTTGTACTCTCTGTATGTCCTATGGTTCCTGAAATAAAGTTTTTCATAAATCAAACTTATTGGCCGAACAACTATAAATCAATTTATTTTAGCAAATATCATAAAAACTACCGTTCCTACGAAGGTAAAGGTATACTACTTTATAGTCTATTAAACTAGCTTTAATTTAAGTGCTAAAAGACATATATAAGTGACATAGTTCCTGAGATATAGACTTCTCAAAATAAATTAACTAACTACTAATCTTTCAGTACATTTTTATGAAATGTTGCTTTTTAAAAGGTATATCTCGAGAACTATTGGACGTAAATAGCTCTATTAAGGCTAATATTTCAGAAAATTTACTCTTCTTTAAATAATGTTCTTTTAGATTTTAGTGTTGTTGGTTGTTTTTGAGATATAGAGCTCTGAATGAAAAATTATTGTTTTTTAAGGTTTAGAAAAAGCCCCCATTTTTATTCCTCCTACTCATACTTGGCAGACTCATCAGTTTTGATTAGTAGTTATACATAGTTCCTATTACAGTAATCAAAAATTGGTTGAAATATCTGCCTTTTTTATCTTACCGGCTCTTGTACTAGCCGTTCCACTCTCCATTTAACATGGATCGATTGTAGTATCTCAGAGTATCAATGACCCTTCACTCCGAACTAGTAGGCTCAAGGTATGAGAAATAATTATGGAAGAAGTCTCCTACTGGTAAACAAGGTAATACTGAGGCGCCAACCCGTCACTTCAATCTTTCCTTACTACTTAACTTGAGTGCACTCGTTTCCTTGTCAATTACACTTTTTATGCAAATTGAATTTACTTCAAACAATTGTCAATCAGTTTGGTTCCAGCGACAACGAGATAGGTAAACTTCATTTATTAACATGAAATGACAACCGAAGGGGAAAAAAGCGAATTTCAGTTTTTAAAGAAAATACACGCTTTGATGTCCCCTGAGTCCAAATAATCAAGTTTCACAAAACCTTTATGTGTATGTGTGAAAAGCCTAGCTCCAATATACAAATTCTAAGAAACTGAAAGTACATATTTAAAGCGGGTATGTGCCTGGGATGTGACAGGAACTTTTTCGATAACATCGACCTTCCAGAAGTGCCACTTTATAGAATCGATTTTTCATATTTTTTGATTTTCTCCATAACAGCCCACACGATCTTGATTAAGCTCGGTGAATAAAACATGAATGAAATGAATCGGTGAATGAAACAAAGAGCAATTTAGTTAGAGAGAGAGAGAGAAAGAAATACTTTATTTATCTATGCTGCCTAAATACATCAGGCTGCTATCTCACACAGCATACTTATCAATCCGTAATCGGACATATTTAAATTACACATACATGGTATAATCAGAAAAAAAGAGATACAATAATAAGATATAATAAACAATTTTTTTCCCCCTACAGTTTCCATTTACAATCAATTTTGGTCTGTACAACAAATACAAATGTTTCAATTCATTCCTATTTTTCTTTCTCATTTCTGCTTCTCCAGTTTCACCATTTCACAATTTTTTAATTCACCCGATCAACAAATTCAATATTAGACGGCAATGTGAAATCAGACCATCATTCATAGTCACAGCAGTAGATCAGTTTACCAAAAACAAACAAATAGATACATTTTACGAGAATAAGACTAACACATAGATTAAAAGGAAAATATAATAAAAAACCGGTTACAAGAAACACTTGAATGGATAAATTAGTTTAAACTTAGATAAATAAGTTTAATATTAGATAGGTTTTTTTCTCAATGAAGTAGACTAAAAGAGCTTAAATACCGAATTAAAAAAAAAAAATTCTGTAAAGTACCTCTAATTTTTTTTATTTGAAAAAATAAATAAACAGTTATCAATTTAAGAGATAAAATACCTTTTAAAAACAAAAAATATTAAAGAATTTTATAAATAACTAAAAGAAAATTAGATAAATACGTTTCTAACGGGAAATGAAAGTTAAGGAACACTGTTGTTCTTAATGGTATTTAACAGCTATTATTATAAACAGTCTTCAACAGCTATCGTTATAAACTATAGAGTTGTTCCTATGAACATTTGGCTCATTTAGGTTGACCTAACTAACTATAAAGGATACTTCCTAAGGGTCACCTTTCATTGTTCAAATCATATGTTAGTGCTTTATCACTGCTGAAGGCAAAGACTAACACTTTAGCAGGTACAAATTATCATCTCACAATGGAATCGCATCTGCCTAACTACTAGGGGTATTCATGATGTTGTATTAAATGTAAAATGTTTTACCATGCTAAAAGTTTAAGTATTGGATTGTGAGCAGGCCTATTTAAAGTCATGTTAAATACATAAGAGCTCCTAGCGGATTTTTTGTGGAACTGGTTTTATAACCTTTCATTTCAAAACTTCTTGTTATTGTTTACTTCTAAGTTTTCATTAAAGTAATTTATTACAACATGCCTAAATTGAGTGAAAAGTAGGTATTGTGTGAGAGTTTGGTTACTGTGTGTTTTGTTGATCTTCTAACTTTTGAGGAAGAGAATCAAGATGAGCTAATTGACAACTATCATTACATTATTATTACTGTCATCCATCGCGTTATTAGTTATAAAAACATCCAAAAATTACTAACACAATCAAAACACAAACTACGAGCAAGTAACTTAACACTACGATAAATAAAACGATGATACAGCTGGTATGTTGTGTGACGTCATTCTACATTTAACAGGCCTAGTAACAGACTCTTTACCAAAGGGGTATTCATGATCTTTAGGTTTACATGTTAAAGCGTGTTAATTAAAAAAAACTCATGCTAAATAGAGAAATATTTCCTTCTTTTACCATGTTAAAACTATATAACTTATAACATGGGTGAGAGTTTGTTACTAGGTCTGTTAAATGGAGAATGACGTCACGCAACAGACCAGCTGAGCTCGTCACCGTTTTATTTATTGTAGTGTTAAGTTACAGTAATAACAATGTAACGACAGTTGTCAATTAGCTCATCTTGATTCTCTTCCTCACTAGTTAGAAGATCAACAAAACCCTCAGTAGCCAAAATTTTACAAAACTTCAACTTTTTGATTCAATTTAGGCATGTTGTAATAAATTAATTTAATGAAAACATAAAAGTCAATAATAACATGAAGTTTTAGAAGGAAAGGTTATAAAACAAGTTGCTCAAAAAATCCGCTTGGAGCTCTTATGCATTCAAAATTTAACATGGCTTTAATAGGGCTGCTCACAATCCTATACTTACATTTAACATAGTAAAACATTTTACATTTAACACACCATCATGAATACCCCACATGTTAAATATTGTATCGTTGTAACATAGTAAAAGAAGGAAATATTTTTCCATTTAACATAACTGTTTTTCATTTAATATGTTAAACCAAAAATCATGAATACCCCTATTGTATGTTTAAATATGTAAGTCGGTTCTCAAAGTCCATCGGATTTCCCACTTTCCAGGCCACACCTCCTTCTAGAACTTTATTCCCCTCCTTGCCTAGATCTCATTGGCTAACACCAGTATTCTACTCTTGAATCTACGATATTATTGGGCTTCCTAAAAATCTACTATTCATGAATTCAAGATGTCAAATTAGATGAATTGTCTTGTGTAAGAACTTTATTTAAATAATTATGTATCATTATATTTTACAATAAAAAATAATCTTTCAATTTTGTATTTGATGTAGTGTTTGATAAATTGCAGAGACCGCCAGATTTTTTCCGATCGCATGACTGCTTCGTAATCTTTTTTTAAAGTGTTGTATTCTTGACTGAAACCAAATTAATATTTGTTATTTCCATCTCGAGAAACCTTAATATACGGAATTATAAAGCAAGACAAAACTCAAAATTTTTTGTTCATTATTTTCGTCTTATCTGGTCATAAGTTTTTTTTTTTTTTAAATTACATGTGCTAACTGACTTACAAAAAACCTGTGACTTAAGTAGGTTAGTAAATGCAGCTTGTATGATACGCATATAACACCAGATACTTTTTATTTCATAAATAATAGTACCTATGTACAATAATTATAATATTGTTTCGGAAAATACCATTGTAAAATTATTATTTCTTAGCAACTCACTACATACGATCTATGTTTTACATTTGGTAAAAATAAACTGGGAGAGAAAAAACATTAACATTTTTAATAATGGCTTGGGACCAGATCATGTAGATTTAGGTATGGAGAAGGATCACGAGACAGAGGTTTACAGACAGCAATTGGTGGTATCGGCGTCGAATCTTCGGGTTTCCTAAGTTTTTATTATTATTAATTAACGTTCAATAATTCCTGTTCAATAAGATAAAGCTTTTCAAAAAGCAACATTATTATAATAAAATAACAAAAAATCAGTAGTTAGCGAATTTATTAAGGCAAATATCATAAATACTGTTACTCCTACAAAGATAAATGTTACAAACTACTGTGTTAATATGATGAGGTTTAGCGCACTTGCTCAGCCTCCACTGGCTCACTACCAGTGATGTGGTAAGAGGGATGCGCTGGTATCTTTTGAGCTCGGCTATACCCCTCACACGTGGGGGATAGAGTAGTCTCAGGGATCTTTAGGTCGATTGTGTAAATATTGTATATA
>NW_027110327.1:226542-231467 GCF_000696795.3 Halyomorpha halys
TATCAATAAATAAAAAAAAGTATTAAGAAAAAAAAATTGAGGTAAAAAAACTTTCATTCAACGTTATTTAAATCATGTCTTTCTATTCTGATGCATTAATTTTTTCATCATATTAACAAAATAAATAAATATAATTAATAAAAACAATTTCCTAGGAAAAAAAATCCAGTATATATCACATTAAACTAGCTATAATTTGAGTGCTTACAGAAAACTGTACGTCTAATGGTCCTGAGATAAAGACCAATTCGATATTAGTTACGGAAAATTACATCAAATTTAAATTATGCTCTAATTCAAATTTCAATACAGACCGTCAATTATTAATAATAATAATAAGCAGCAACAATTAGTAACGGATGTGCATGGCCGAAACGTTTAATAAGGTAGGAATCGGCAATCATTAATCTGAGAAATTCCAGGTTCGGGAGGGTTTAAAACAAGGTGATTCTTTATCACATATCTTATTTAATCTAGCACTATAATACGTCAAAGTTAAACCCTTTTCGGTATTCATCACAATTTTATGAATACCGAAAAGGGTTTAACTTTGGGTGGTAAAATACCGGTGCTTGGGTATGCTGATGATTCGGTATTATTGGCTGAGGACAAGGAAACAATAGAACTAAATACAACCGCGTAAATAAACTCCAACAAGGAACTAGGTCTCAAAATAAATACGGATAAAACAAAATACATGGTTAGCTGTAGAAAGGCGAGCAATTTCGGTGACAAAGATATAGAAGGAAATACGTTTGAACAGGTAGATAATTTTAAGTATTTTGGTTCTACGGTAAATAGAAAAAATGAAATTGATGAGAAAATATAAGCTAGGTTGAAGGTGGGAAATGCTTGTTATTTTTCAATTTCGAAACTGCTTAGCTCGCGCCTTCTATTGAAAAACTTGAAAATTAGAATTTATAAAACTATTATCCTTCCCACTGTTCTTTATGGATGTGTGATCTGGCCTCTTACACTAAGGGATGAACTTAGGGTTTTCGAAAATAAAGTATTGCGCACAATATTCGGACCGAAAAAGGAGGAATTAAAGGGAGAATTTAGAAGTTTACACAACCCTGAATTTAGGGACCTACATCTGGTAAATATAATTCAAGTTATAGCTTTGCGGCGTGTAAGTTTGTAGGGACTAACTAGCGGATCCCAAAAATGTTAACAACGTCCGAGGGGTAGACCGAAACGTAGATGGGAGGATTGCGTTAAAACTGATTTAGTGCAATTGGGTTTAGAGGGGCATCACTGGAAGGATATATGCAGAGAGCGTTTGGTGGTATCGGCATCGAATCTTCGGTTTGGTTTGGCTTTCATTATTAATAATTAGCAACAGGTTTCAGTGTGTGGGAAATGGAAAAATTACTGTTTGCAAAGCATAACATATTTTCCCCCCCCCCCCAAAATACAAAAAATAAAAAAGATTAGTATTAAATTAAACTGCTAGCCCATCAATTACTCTAGTCGGTTTTCAATTTGAATTCATATCTTTTAATAGGAAGATTTAGAACAAATTGAAAAACTGATAAGGCCCAAGTTCATATCTCTTGTCAATAACACTCAGGCTGTGGAGGACTCCATTTATAATTTTAATTCCTCGAATAATTAAAAGAAATAATAATAAAAACAAAAGTCGTTCAATTATTGCCACCACAATCAATTTATAAGCGCTGTATTCTCTTAAATAAATGAACCGTTTTCGATGAAAGTTAAAAGTTAAGCCGGTATTAATTCAGAGCTCTTATTAGGATTAATTAATATTTTGAAAATATTAGTTAAGCGGATAAAAGAAAAATAATTTAAAAAAACAGAACATGAATGGGTCGTGGAGTGATATTTTTTCATTCGGATAAAATTGTTGTGTGTACATGTAATTAAAAGGGAGAATGCCGGGGCGCGGTGTATTTTCTCACGTTCATCTTTGTGACCTTTGAGAAGGCCAGTAATTTGGGTCGAAATGTCCAATATTAGTACAAGAGCCCAAGAGGAGAAAAAAGGGAATTATTCCACCCCAATTTTTGATTACTTAATTGAAGACTAGGTGTAATTACTAGTAAAAAATTAAGAGTCTGCCAAGTATAGGTAAGGAGGATTAAAAATGGCGGCTATTTCAAAACGTTAAAATTAATTAATTTTTTATTCGGAGCTCTCTTTCTTTACAACTACCAACAACAATAGAAAATCTAAGAGTGCATCATTTAAAGTAGAGTAAATTTGCTAAAATGTAAGCCCAAATAGAGCTATTTACGTTCAATAGTTCTCGAGATATAGCCTTTTAAAAAGCAGCATTTTATAAAAACGTACTGAAATATCAGTAGTTAGTTAATTTATTTTGAAAAATCTATATCTCAAAAATCATTTGACGTAAAGATGGGTAGTAGGGATAATAAGCCGGTTCTGGGCCAGTGTCAATGAGTCAATTTGGACTTTGGACCCTAACCTCGAACCAGCCCTAACCACTCACGTGTCCTTGGACTTTGGACCCTAGCCTCGAACCAGCCCTAACCACTCACGTGTCCTTGGACTTTGGACCCTAGCCTCGAACCAGCCCTAACCACTCACGTGTCTTTGGACTTTGGACCCTAGCCTCGAACCAGCCCTAACCACTCGTGTCCTTGGACTTTGGACCATAGCCTCGAACCAGCCTTAACCACTGTTCAGCCCGAACCCGATATTATTCCTTCCATAATAAACTCCCTAACCACTCAAACCCACTAGTTTCTAACCTTACTTCCTCTTCCATTCCTGGCAATCCTCCGAGGCGCCTGATAAGATATATTGACGCCTCGTGACCTTATATTGTAAACTGTTTTTGTTTCTGAGTTCTACTACTGGGTAGTTTCTCTACATCCTGTATCATATCATTATGTCATTATGATCAAATTTACTTGTTATATTTTTTATACAGTTGTAAATTTATACAGTTTTAAGTTGGGAGTATTTAGCGAGTTACATTATTCTTGTTGTCATCCATTGCTTTATTAGATTTAAAAACATCCAAAACAATACTAACACAATCAAAACACAAACTACGAGCAAGTAACCTAACACGAAAACAAACAAAGTGGTGACGAGGTCAGCTGGTCTGTTGGGTGACGTCATTCTCCATTTAACAGACCTAGTAACAGACTCTCAACCATGTTCTATGTTATATCGTTTTAACATAGTAAAAGAAGTAATTATTTCTCCATTTAACGGGAGTTTTTCCATTTAAAATGTTAAACTAAAGATCATGAATAGCCCTAAAATAAAATTCATTATTCAGAAATATATGTTCTGCAACGAACGAGGATTGATTTCAACTCCAAGTACGGTGGTAAGTGAAAGTTACGTGATGCACACACAGCACGAGATTTTTTAAATGCTTGTAAGCAGAGATGGGCAAAAATTAGCTATAGTTGAAAATAATAACTAAAATTTCCATTGCTACGATCCTAATTTATGAATGAACCATTGACAAATAAATATCGTATCCATAACAATTTTAGCTATTGGATTCAACTGCAATAATTTTTGCCCAACGCTGCTTGTAAGTAACCGGTTAAGTCTATAAACTTTGAATACTTTTGTTCAAATCCTTCATTCAATTCTACTATCTACAGGTATCTTTTTTTTTTTTTTAAATAATTTATTTATTGTTATTTACAACTGTATACACATATATGCAACAAGTAAATTTGCTTAAGGTGACATAGTGACATGATACAAAAATGTGGAGAATCTACCCACTGATAGAACTCCAATAACATTTCTAGAGGAGAAGATCTCGAGGCCATCATCTTTTCAGACGCTTAGGAGGATTATTAGGTAATGAAGGAGAAGCCAGGTTAGAAACAAGTGGATTTGGGTGGTTGAGAAGTTTGTTATGGAAGGAACGGAATCTGGTTCTGGCCAAATCGGCAACATATAGAACATTGAGGTCCTGATGGATGACTTGATTTGTGACAAAGTAAGGAGCATTAAGGATTTTGGACTGTAAGAATTTCTACAAGTATTTGAAAAAAATATATACTGAAATGAAAATTTCATGAATAATGTTTTGATTGTAGTATCAATTGACAAAGTTTATACGTAAACTGAAAATTTGTTTTTCTTATTAGGTTAGTATAAATTAAATTGAAAATAGATAACAAATTTAATACATTAAAAACCAGTTCAATGGCCGTTCTTCTTTTCCTTAAAAAATATCGGGACAAAAAAATGGGCAGTTGATGATGGCTGGATCATGGAAAATGGAGCAAGTTATTTATTTTATGGATTACTATCCATTATTCATATTTACCACCATTATTCACTAGCTTTCTTTCTCATTTCTTTATCGAACCTAGTTTAATGGCATTCTTAACTTTTTATGTCTCTTTTTAATAAAACAAGGCGTCAATATTGTTAATTATATTCTGTTGTTCTTAGTATATGTATTTTTATTATTTTTCCATTTTTCCATTTCCATTGGTGCGTTGGAATGAAGTCATGATGAAAAACGATTGAAGGTTTTTTTTCTGCATTCTGATAATGAATTTTAAGGGAAGTATATTTTTACATTTACTTGCCTATATTCAATGCTCCTTATTCTGTTACTAATAAAACTATCCATAAAGACCTAAATGTTCCTTATGTAACCGATCTTAATCCCGAACCCGATATTATTCCTTCCATAATAAACTACCTAACCACCCAAACCCACTAGTTTTTAACCTTGCTTCCTCTTCCATTCCTGGCAATCCTCCGAGGCCCCTGAAAAGAAGATGGCCTCGTGACCTTATATTGTAAACTGTTTTTAGAGTTCTAATATTAGGTAGTTTCTCTTCATCCTGTATCATATCATTATGTCATTATGATCAAATTTACTTGTTGTATTTTTTATACAGTTGTAAATATCAATAAATAAATAAAAAAAAAAAACTTACCTTATATAT
>NW_027110327.1:232547-234179 GCF_000696795.3 Halyomorpha halys
CTGCATTAAATTAATCCTCCTTAGCCTCCTATTCATAAAGTATAAACATTTGTGTTTACATGGATAAAAGTTGTATTGAACGGAATTAATTAGCAAACACTCTAGAATCAAAATAAACAACGAACAAACGAAAAACGACAGGACTTTTTGAATGCCCTGGTAAAATATACAGTATTGGGATCGCTGATAATTTTTTATAATTTATTTATTCTTACTTATAAAATAACTGTATAAAAATATATACAACAAGTAAATTTGCTGTTAGTGATAAAATGACATGATACAAACATGTTGAGAATCTACCTATTGATATATCTCCAATAACATTTCTAGAGAAGAAGATCTCGAGGCCATCTTCTTTACAAACGCTATTAGGTAATGAAGGAGAAGGCAGGTTAGAAACAAGTGGGTTTGGGTGGTTAGGAAGTTTATTATGGTAGGATTGGTATCTGGTTCTGGCCAACTCGGCAACATATGGAACATTGAGGTTCTAATGGAATATTTTTTACATAATATGGAGCTTTAAGGAATTTATGAAGGGTTTTGGATTATAATGATTGGATACGGAAGGAAATTAATGGTTCATGAACAAATTTGAACAAGTTTTCAACGAAATTATACGTTTTTAATTCACAAAAACCTAATCTCAGAAAAAGGAATGTGTGTTTATATGAAGAGCCTAGTAAAAAAAGCAAAAAAAACGTAATGTTCTACGAAATTGATATTTCTTATAAGATACATGTCCGTGATATTTAACTAACTTTTTCGCTGAAATTGACTTACTGGTAAGTGCTACTTTCTACACCAATATTAAAATTAGATTGAAACTATATATTTAACATTACCAACAATACTAGAAAACATAAGGGAAGATCATTTAAAGTAGAGCAAATTTGCTAAAATGTGAGCCCTAATTGACATATTTATAATCAATAGTTCTCGAGAAATAGCTTATTAAATTGCAACATTTCATAAAGAATGCAATAAAAAATCAGTAGTTATTTATTAGTTAGTTTATTTTGAGAAAAATCTTAAAAAGTATTTGACGTACAGATGTCTATTAGAACTCAAATTAAAGCGTTTATCTTCATAGGAGTCGTAGTTTTCATGGTATTTACGAAATAAATTCACATACTTTTTTTTTATTTCTAGCTCATCGGATAAAAATTTGAATATAAGAAAAGAATATCTCAGGAACTATAAGACGTATAGCTGTCTACCAGCACTCAAATTAAAGCTAGTTAGAACTCCTATTTTATCCTATGTTAACTTATTTTAACCTTTTAACTTATTTTATCTCAACGTTTGGTTTTTGACCGTTAGATTTCTGTTTATCTAACGCCTTTGTCGACCTGCACTCTAACGACTATTCCTGCAATTTCAAACAGTTTAGCAGAAATCTCTGCCTATAACTGTAAGTTATTTTTCTCTCTTATCTTATATCTCTTATTTTGTTCATTTCCTATTCTCCATATTTCTTCTTATTTTTTATATCCTTGTTTTTACATACGCCCCTTTAAAATATCCGTTTTCACGTACCCTTTATATATTGATATATTTTATTATTTTTCGGGCTCTCATTATCTCTCTTGGAATAACCATATTTCCCAAATCACACGCAAATCCATAACT
>NW_027110327.1:234924-243111 GCF_000696795.3 Halyomorpha halys
AGAATAAAGTTATTTTTTCATTTCATTTCATTTTACATTTTACTCCTTTTTATGTTGTCTTTTTCTTTTGTTACTCTCACATTGACTATTTTATCTCTACGATCTTTTGACCGTTAGATTTTTGTTTATCTAACGTCCTGTACTCTATTCCTGCAATTCATAACAATGTAGACTTGATTCTCTTCCTATAACCTTACTCTCGCATTTCTTAATTTCTTCATTCCCCTTTCTCCATATATTTCTTCTTATCTCTTGTTCTTTCCTTTTACAATATTGTTTTTTTCATAAGCTCCATTATTAATTTAAATAATTCTTTATACTCATCTATATAACTAAAAGGTTTTTGATGTTAATCATCAATATAACATTCTTACCCACTGTATCATTTATTTATTACTCACATGTATATGTATATAAATAATAATTTAATCAATCTGCTACTGTCTTTGTCCATAGTTATTAATCGACTAATTTATATTTTCATTCCATTATTATGTATATTTCCAAATTTTTAGTCTATTATTTTTTTTATATATTTGTATTTATTTATTTTTATTATAGTTATTTTATTTTTGTTTTCCTCTCTGAATGATGCTTATTGTCTTTTTGTTTTTATAGCCCTGATGAAGACCTGAAAATCAGGTCGAAACGTCGGCACAAATAAATAATTCGTTTGTTTATTTGTGTTTTTATCTGCTGACCGCACCCCCCGACCATCTTCTTCTATTAAAGCTAGTTAAATGTACTATGAAGTAGTTTATGAGATTTATCTTCATAGGATTAGTAGTTTTTACGATAGATATTTGACAAAATTTTAATTTCTCGTTATTTCGATATATTGTTTTTAAAAATTTCATAAAAACTACTACTCCTACAAAGATAAATGTTGTAAAATACTTCATAGTACACTTCACACACAGGGTTCAATGCCTGACTAATTGGTCCGTAGGCTGCTACGAGCTGTGAACCACTGGCCTAGATGAACTGTCTCTAATTAATATCCAAATAACACCATAAATCATCCAGTTGCCCAAAACATCCAACTAGCCGCACATACATCACAAAATTAATCAGAAGCTCTACCTTTGTCATGTGGTCTCTTACTATTAGGGTCCGGTTGGAACCTCTCTACCTGTTTACCACAAGGTATAAGTCGCTAACTTATTACTCATAAGCTGATTCCAAAGGCTGAACAACGGTTGTAATTATTGGTTATAATTAGATACAGGATTTCGTGCAGTAAAAACTCCTGATTAACGCAATGTGTATAAAATACCCAAATCGTGCAAAAATCAACTTTATTATTTAATTCATATCATCAATACATGTAACATTTTTTATTATTTTTTTTTTTACGAGTATTTTTTTTATTGATAGATATTACAATCCGCCACACAGTTGTGGGCAATAGGTAATAGTGATGGATGACCTCATACATAAATGAAATAACATAATGATAAAATAATATAGTCTCTAGTCACGTTTACACTCTAATATACAATATTTACAGAATCGACCTGAGGATCCCTGAGCCCACTCTATTCCCCACGTGTGATGGGTAGAGCAGAGCTCAAAGATCCCAGCGCATCCCTCTCGCCGCATCACTGGTAGTGAGTCAGTGGAGGCTGAGCAAGTGCGCTAAAGCCGCTAACACTCAACTTGAGTGGAGAATCTGACCATTGCCAGAACTCCAATTGTCCATTTTTATTTTAATAAGTCTCTTGGCCACTGCCGTTTAACCTTCTAGGTGGGCTGTAGGGATGGGTGGAACTAGATAAGATTTGAACCAAAGGATTAGGATGGTTGGAAAGGTTCATATGGAATTTTGAGAATTTGGTTGGTATGAGGTCAAGGACAAAAGGGATATGTAGGTCATGGTCTAGTGTTCTGTTGGAAACGTAATAGGGTGCATTAACCATGGTTCTAAGGATTTTGGATTGGATACGTTTGATGTTCGACGGTTTAGCTGATGTAAAAACTTAACTAACCTTATTTAAATCAATGCAAACTCGCTCAATACTCTGTACATAAAACTGAAATAAGAAATTACCATTGACCACTACCAAGTCAGACAGAATAACGAAGAGCTTCTTAATTTGGAATCTAAGTTAAAAGGTGAAGAATGGTGCCAAAACTGGAGGATTAAAATAAATTCCAATAAATCCCAACTAATCACATTTACCCTTCGACGTAAACCAATGACCTCTTCCCCTACAATATCCTTTAATAATACCCCACTTATTCCTGTCGAATTGATTCTTTACTTAGGACTACACCTCGACAAACGACTGACATAGAATCCTCAAAAAAGACTAAAAAGACAAGAAACTGCTTGTAGATTCCGACAATTACAACATTTACTAGACAAACGGTCTAAATTGCCAATCCATTACAAAAGACTGATCTACATGACTATTATACGGCCTATCTGGACATACGGAGTTGAGCTTTGGGGCTCCACTAAACCATTAAAATCCAATCCTTACAGTCCAAAATCCTTAATGCTCCTTACTTTGTCACAAATCAAGTCATCCATCAGGACCTCAATATTCCATATATTGCCGATTTGGCCAGAACCAGATACCGTTCCTTCCATAATAAACTTCTCAACCACCCAAACCCACTTGTTTCTAACCTGGCTTCTTCTTCATTACCTAATAATCCTCCTAGGCGTCTGAAAAGAAGATGGCCTCGAGATCTTCTCCTCTAGAAATGTTATTGGAGTTATATCAGTGGGTAAATTCTCCACATGTTTTTATCATCTCACTATGTCACCTACAGCAAATAAACTTGTTTTATATATGTGTATACAGTTGTAAATATCAATAAATAAATTATTTAAAAAAAAAAAAGTTTAAAGGATTATTCACGAGTTGAATTCGAATATTTGGGTGTTAAATAAAGCTTTGCCTTATCTCATCCTCATATTTTTTTTCTAAACAATAAATTAAATTCTATAAAATATATAAATACATATTGTTATCCATACGTTTATACGTATGGGGGAGCGAGAGAGGGGGGGGGGCGAGGTGGTACTGATATAAGACACTGTGCTATTAACTAAGGATTCGAGTTCGAATAATTATTTATTCTGTTACTGTAACCGTGAGTCAACTCTGTGGGTTCTGGAATCGTCCTGGAGTTCACTCAGCCTCATGAAGTAGAATGTTGAAATCAAATATGGTGATTGAGATATTGACAAAATCACCTCCTTTTTTAACTGTTGTTCTAAAAACAGTACTTCCTTACAAAGTACCGATCATCATCAATCATCTAATCACCTAATTTAGGCTAAAATGTGAAAATTTTAGCATAAATTAGATGATGTTAATGGTAAATGATAAAATTTAATGATTAAACCAAATTTCCCATATCATACACATATAATGGCATGAAAAATAGTTTATTATTCTGGGTCTAGGTCCCATTATAAAAATTATAATGTAATTTCTATATTACAATGACATATATTAGCCAATAACAATGTGACTGCACTTAATTAAAAAATTGCAAACATATAATTTTAGATACAAAAAAATATTTGTTTTATTTTTTTATTTAATGCAATTTACAACTCTAACAAATACAATAAGTAAATATGGTGTATGTTTCATATACACTTGAAAATCTTGGGAAGGAACCACCCATTGGTGGTACTTCAAACATTAATTTTGACATTAAATATGACCCGCCTCGGAGGTTTATCAAGGATTGTTAAGGATGAAAGATTAAGAATTAATGGGTTAGTATGGTTAAGGAGTTTGGAATGAAAAGACGCATATTTGTTTTGGGCCAAAATGCAACGAATGGGATGTTAAGGTCTTTGTGAATGAGTTTATTTGTAACGTAATAATGAGCATCTAGGATTTTACGTAGGATTTTGGATTGTAAGGATTGGATGCGGGAGGAATTTGATGGTTTGTTGGAGCTCCAGAGCTCAATTCCATTTGCCCAAATTGGTCTGATTATCGTAGTGTATACTATTTTTTGTAGTGAATGGGAAGTTTAAAACAAAAAAAAAAAAAATTAACTGACTAAATACATAAAAAACAAAAACAATAAGGTAGGTATATTGATATGATGATGTGAGCCACTACAGTCCATGAGGGGTCATGGGTTCAGTGCTTTGTAATAGATGATCCCGAGGCCATCTTCTTTTTAGACGCCTAGGAGGATTATTAGGTAATGAAGGAGAAGCCAGGTTAGAAACAAGTGGGTTTAGGTGGTTAGGAGGTTTATCATGGAAGGATTGGTATCTGATTCTGACCGAATCGGCAACATATGATTTTGTGAACATTGATGATTTTATGTGTGGGCCGGACCGTCAGTAGCTGAGGGAGTTGGTACCTTTGAAGGTCTTTGCTCCATTGGAACTGCCGTGGTGCCAGTTCAACTCCGGCCTGGGGTCGAATTTTATTACTGTGGTGGTCTAACAAAATGAAAACATGACTGCCCACCATGATTAGATTTATATTCACGGCGAAGCATTACAGTGTCTGCTAGTATAGAATAAAAATATTTAACATCATACTTTTTTTCTATCAAAATTGAAATACTATTAATATTTTTTTATTAATATTTAATCATATTTAATTCATTTAGTTTAATAGGATCTAGTAGCTAAGTTATGGTATCAAAGAAAATATTACACTAATTGCATTTACATAAGTAGTCTATTCAAGAGCGAACAGTTAGCTATTGATGAAGTATTGTAACAAAGGACCATGAACGTTAATATATGCTCTCTCAAACAACAATGTTTGTTTTCCAAAGTTTACTCTTTGTTAATAATTCAGCAATTATTTATTTATAAAATACCCTGGTTATTTGAGATATATTTCAAGTTGTTTAATATGCAGACTCTAACTATTTATGCTACCAATCAAACGGAATGTAGGAGAGATGAATTACTAATTAGATCGTTTTTCAGCCTTTAGTTCCAGATGTATTTGTTATATTTGTCCAGGACGATTTTGTCTAGAGCATATTTTAAAATATGCTAAATCCCCTCCCAAAGCAGTAAAAAAATAATTTAAATAACCTGTGTAAGCTTTCAATGATTGTACAAATACAGTAAAAACCATTTTCCCGATAAATGTATCAAAATTAAATTTAGGTATTTAAATTTATTTATTAATATTTACTATATTAAAAATATACGTAACAATTTTTATTTTATTTTCCTCTAAGCCCCATGGTTGCATAAGGATCAAGTCATGATGAAAAAAGGTTAAAGGTAGACTCTTTTTCTGCATTCTTGTAATGCATTATAAGAGGGGGCTGTGGGAATTTGATCATTTGGGAAGGGGTAGTCTGTAGGTGATGGGGCTCACCGGGGTTGTTGATTCAAATAATTTATATAATTGTACTCAGTCGAGTCCGATTCAACTGGTGTGTGTCTGCCATCTTTGTGGCAGTCCTGTTGGTGTCAGTGTCTGACAATAAATACTGGGTGCGTACAGCACTGAATGCTGTCTAAAAATTGTATGTGTCTCTTCGATATAAATTCTGTCACAGTCGGTAGTTCGGGTGTTGTATGTTTGTTACCCGTCTTTGCTTAAGTGAAGTATGTCTCAGTATACAGCCCTGAATCTTATGGAGCCTCTTGGCCGCTGAAGGTGCTATGTTAGTCAGCATAGGTGCTCCGTAGAGTCTCAGCACACTTCTATTGATCATTAAATTGAGGCGGAGTGAAAGATTAGGGGTAGTTAGCTGATGATTAAGCCTGTAAGACTTGGTCCTGATCTGCTTGAGTTTCTTATTACAGTGGCGAGCTAGTGTCAGGTATATGTCAAGGGTGACCCCCAGATATACTATGCTGCCTGCTGTTCTATTCTCGTACCAAAAATTAACTACCTTATAGTTTATTTCTTGCCATCTATTAAACCATCTTATGTCTCTTCTGCCCATTTTAAGCAAATTGTTCAAAAGTGACGTAGTCGTTGCCCTGGAGTCTTAGTGGAGCGAATTTTTTTATTGTGTTATGATCTTCTCTTGTGAGATTGTGACATGTCGTACATCGACCAACCTACTCGCTATAATTGTCTGCTTGAAAAGTAAGTGTGATGTGAGTTACATACTAATGGAATGATATATACTTGTCGAGAATCTACCCATTGATAGAACTCCAATAAAATTTCTAGAGTAGTGGGTCTCGGGCTATTGTGGAAAATATAAAGAGCCCAATTATATGTTAGAAATCAGAAAAGTTATCGAATTAAATCTACAGCTCTTACATAGGTGAAATGAATGGGTGACATTTATCTATATGTCTATAAATATGTCACGTGTAAACTATATTACATCTATAAATAACACAATAATCCAATAATATCGATTTGTTTCAAATTTATTTCAAAAATTATTCAATCGTGATCTTAATTTATTAAAACCATAAAATTTCTCAGAAGCTGTTACAGAGTTAAAGATGCAGCATTGATAAAGTCTAACATTGTGGAAAGTTTAAATCCCTTCATAATTTTAACAATCGCTTAAACTTTTTATAAAATATCAATTAACTTTGGAATTTTATAAATAAATAAATCATTTTATAATGGACTAGCTTTATAATGAAACCTTTTATTGCAGCTTTTAAAATATGATGTTTTTTTCTCCTACCAATATGTGAAATATACAACAGTACAGAAGCCCGAATAATAAAATCTGTCTTGTAGAAAATACATTTGCAAATATATTTTTTTTTAATGATTTATTTATTGTTATTTACAATTGTATAAAAACATATAAAACAAGTGAATTTGCTGTAGTTGATATAATGACATGATACTAACACGAGGAGAATCCACCCATTGATAGAAATCCAATAACATTTCTACAGCAGAATATTTCAAGACCATCTTCTTTTCAGACGCCTAAGAGGATTATGAGGTAATGAAGGAGAAGCCAGGTTAGAAACAAGTGGTTTTGGGTGTTTGGGAAGTTTATCATGGAAGGATTGGTATCTGGTTCTGGTCAACTCGGCAGCATATGGAAAATTGAGGTCCTGATGAATGAATTTGTGACAATGTAAGGAGCATTAAGGATTTTACAAAGGATTTTGGACTGTAAGGATTGGATCCAGGAGGAATTCGATGGTTTAGTGGAGCCCCATAGCTCAAATCCATATGTCAGGATAGGCTTTATAATAGTCACGTAGATCAATCTTTTGTAATGGATTGGAAGTTCAGATCGTTTGTCTATAATGTTGTAATAGTCGAAATCGACGAGCAGTTTCCTGTCTTCAGTCTTATATGAGGATTCCATGTCAGTCGTTTGTCCAGATGTAGTCCTAAGTAACGGATCTGTTCGACAGGTATAAGTGGAGTATTATTAAAGGGTACTGTGAGGCTGGAGGTCGTGGGTTTACGATGAATGACGTGATTTGAAGTTATTTATTTTTATTCTCTAGTTTTAGCACCATTCTTCAATGGTAGTGATGTGGGATTGGAGGGTTCAAATAATTTTAAAAATTAGATTCCATCATACGTGGCTGTAGAGATGGGTAAAAATTATCTATTGTTAAAAAAAAATAACTAAAATTTCTATGAATACGAAATTTATATATCAATGGTTCATTCATGAATAAGGGTCGTTTCCATGGCAATTTCAGCAATTAGTTTCAACTATACATATTTTTTTCCAACTCTGCATGGCTATACCTATTATTAATTAGCTATGTATTCATATAGTCGTATTTTTATTCGAATAAAAGATTATTCTTGTAAAAAATTCATGAATCCAAACTCCGAATAAAAATGTATTGGGCTCTGTTCAATGGAATAATTTTCGCCCTATTGAGGTTGAAATTAATCCTTGATGATCTCAGAACGGTTCTTTATTATGGTTCCCATTACTGTATTTCCATTTATATGTTAAGTAAGAAACTACTATTACTATATTTTCTTTTTACCGTGGTTAGGGTATTATTAGTATTATTAATATTATTATTATTGACTACTATCTTAACAACCATGGAAATATAAAAAGATTTTTTTTTTTTAATATTTATTTATTGCTATTTACAACTGTACATTATAATACATTTAGAAAATCTGATCTAAGTTAAATTGGAGTGTTACAGGTGTATAGAAAAACTACCCATTGGCAGCACTCTAATGACATTTTACATTAGCTGGTCTCGTGGCCATCTTCTTTTCAGGCGCCTCGGAGGATTGTCAGGAATGGAAG
>NW_027110327.1:243461-250392 GCF_000696795.3 Halyomorpha halys
GACAGGGGTAAGAGTAACATCGTTAAATGAAACTGTAGGGCAGTCAGTAGGTTTACGACGAAGGGTAAAGGTGATTTGATAGGATTTGTTGGAATTTATCTTAATCCTCCAATTACGACACCAATCTTTGAGGGCTGTGATATGGGATTGGAGATTTTGGGATACAATTAATGGGTTATTATTAACTGCGAGCACACATGTGTCATCGGCATACGTGGTGAGGATAGTGTTAGGATTGGTTGTAATGCCAGCTGTATAGACGGGTAAAAAGATTTTTTTAAAAATAATTTGTGAAATTATTTTATAGTCCATATTTACGCATTTTATTACTAAGAGAGATGGTTCATTGTTAAAAAATATTAAATACTATTTGGGAAGCTTTTTGATATATTGTTCTATTATTTATTACTATAGTTCTATAATTACAATTAAACACACATGGCTGTATCTATTAGTAATTAGTTTTCTATTCATTTATATTTATAATTCCTTAACTTAATCTGTCTCTTTCTTTTTTTTTTTATTTATTTATTTAAGGAAATTTACATCTGTACAAAATAATAAATAAGTAAATATGTGGAATGTTTCATTTACACTTGAAGATCTTGGGAAGGAATCGCCCATTGGTGGTACTTCAAACATGAATTTAAATTAGAAGGTTCCCTGGCCATCTTCTTTTCAGGCGCCTCGGAGGATTATCAGGGATTGTTAAGGATGAGGGATTAAAAAATAATGGGTTAGGACGGGTAAGGAGGAGGAATGAAAAGACGCATATCAGTTTTGGGCCAAATCTGCTACGAATAGGATGTTAAGGTCTTTGTGGATGAGTTTATTTGTAACGTAATAAGGAGCATCAAGGTCTCTTTCTTTTAAAATTTCTTTTTGTATAATTTCTTACTCTCTTTGTATACGCATTCTAATTTTCTTGTCACATCTAACCATTAAGATGTAACAAGAAAAGGTTTTCCTTTATTCTTAACAAAACCCTGAAAAGTGGGGCGAAACGTTGGGTCCCATTAATATTTTTTTCACTATTTTGTAGCTTTATTGACTGCCACTCGGACTATCTCTCTAAAGGCTACTTCATATGAACTTCAAATACATTTTTTAATTGTTCTATAGCTATAAAAAAATTTAATTTAGACTTTTTCGAGATGGTAATAACAAACATAGAATTTATCGAATACAATAGTATAACAAAGTTTTTGCCGTTCGAATTAGCTGCATGTATTCATTTTTTTTCTAGACCTTTTTCTCATTTAGTTATTCATTGAATTTTATGATATTTTTTTGTTTATAGATTACTATTAAACATTGAGGATTGAGGTTCTTTTTTTTATAATAGATATTATTGAAGGTACTTTAAATTTTCTCATGTTTGAATATTTCTCATTTAAGCCCTGTTAGACAATTTTAATGAGGATAAGACGTAACTGGTAATAAAAACACTTAATTTCTCATTAATTCACCGAGTTTAATCAAAATAATTAGACCCGTTTTGAAGAAAAACGAAAAAAAAAATTGAAAAAATCGATTATAAAGATTTATAGTCTGTCAATATTTTTGAAAAGATAAAAATGAACAATAATTAACAGAATATATGAAATAAGAATAGAACAAATAATGTAAAACCATATATCATATCATAAAACATAAGATGACAAACACTTCTGATAATAAACAATAGAAAACAAAAATGATAAAAATCAAATGTAATTAAACTAAAATTAAAAAAGGGAAAGGTAAAATTTCTGCTAATATACATATTTGCTAGAATAAACGAAATTCTGAAACATTAAGTACAGAAAATATATAAACTTAAAGATACGGGATTTGAAGTTTGGAAGAGTATTAGAACTACGAATGAGGGAGGGAATTGAATTCCGTAGAGGAAAGATCTACCAAAGGCTGCGGTTCGATGGGCAGTTACATATAAGTCTGAAGGCTGTGAGTGGGTACTGGTCACAGACTGGTCCGCAATCTCGTAATATGAAAGCAAGGAGGTTAAGATGGACGAGACATTTAGCTCGAAGCAATCCATCAGGATGCCTCAACACAACAATGAATGCCAATGTAGTAGGAAAGAGACCACGTGAAAGGCAAAAACCAGATGGATAGGTAGAATCAACAAAGATGCGAAAGAAGTACATGCAACAAACTGGAAAGTAGTAGCCCAAGATAGGCAGGCGTGAATAAGGCTGGTTCGGCCAAAGATTTACAAGGTCTGTAAAGCTAATCGAAAAAAATAATTAATAAATAAATGGTAAGAGAAAGCAAAAATATCAGCAATATCAATTATGTAAAAAGAAGAAACAGTCATGAAAGTTAAGAAAACATTAAGCAGCATTAGAAATAGGTGATATCACTCTCAACTATCTTTTGTCGGATAAATCTCTTTTCATAATGAGGTGTAGATAGTTGACCGTAGATTAATGATTGGAGAAGTTTGTCAGGGCATAGAAGGCGTAGAAGGGGGAGAGGTAGGCAACTTGCAGGCCTACCTTCTACGCCATAACCCCTGATGAAAACCTGAAACTCAGGTCGAAACGTCGGCATAAAATAAATAAATATGGTTTTGTTTATTTATGTTGTTCTTTGCTGACCGCACCCCCCGACAAACTTCTCCAATCATTAAATTTCTTTTCAATGTTGGCCTGGAGAGGAATAGCATTGAATGATCTTTCGACACTTTCTTCGTTACTTCAGTGATTTTAGATATTGGATATTTCCGTCTGGATCTATTTTTACAACATTTTTATTTTACTAAATTTCGCTCACCTACGATTTTCCGATTTTATATCGTGCACCAAGATTGTGTACAATACTCTTTTACCGCGCCCCAACATTAATCAAGTGAGAGACCGAGAGAAGTCCGTTACAGGGAAGTGCCCAGTGCACTTACCATTACCAAATACAGTCCAGTATCGAGAAAGCTAATGAAGGCATAATGGACTAAAAGCAGCGAATTATTACATATTCAATTATTCGGGATAACAACTGTCTGTGTAGGATTGAGTACACAAATAGCAGTCGGATACAGACTACTTTACCATTCAGCTGCTTCGGTTTAATGCTAGGTTCAATAGTCTAAAGGGGGCTGAGGTTGTATTCATAGACTAATTACCATCAGGTTAATTGAAATTAATTAACAGCTCTCTGTTTAGAACTTTGTGATTAGAAAAATTCATTATTGAAAAACTTTTATTTCTCAAAATAATAGAGAAGAGATGAATATCGAGCTATAACTTTTTCGAGAGCTTTATAAAACCAAGTGTCCACTTGTTAGTTTATAAAGTTACAAGAATAGATCACTAACTTTATAATTCTTACTAAATTAGTTTATAGGCTAGTAATATTATAGTACAAAAGCCCAAGAGGAGAAAAAAGTCAGTCATTTCACCCCAATTTTTGATTACTTAATGAAAACTATGTATGATTACTAGTCAAAATTGATGAGTCTGCCAAGTATACGAAGGGGGAATAAAAAATACCGGATTTTTCAAAAGTTAAAAATAATTAATTTTTCATTCGCAGCTCTATATCTTTAAAACTACAAATAACACCAGAAAATCTAAGAGAACGAGATTTTAAGTAGAGGAAGTTTGCTAAAATGTATGCCCTAATAGAGCCCTAATAATATTTAATAGAAATATATATAAACAAATACTACAAAGAAAGAATTTTTTCTTGTGATAAACATTTTCAAGTTTTAAAATTTAAATTTAAAAAAAAAATACCAGAAAACGCGAAAAGTACTAACAATAAATTTTTATTTTCAAGATGCTATAAAAATTCGTATTTTAAAAATTTTCGAGGTGGGAATCATGATAATATATTTTTTTCAAATAAGCAAAATTAAACGTATTTTACAGAATGATTCTTTAAAAATTCCTTATTTACACTCAAGAAAGCTCATATTAAAGACCACTAATTAAAATATGTTCCCTTCAGTTTACATTGACAATCACCCTACACCACAAACAAACACTGTAATTTATTTAGGACTTTCCTGTGACAGAAGGTTGACGTGGGGCCTACATGTCAAGACAAAACGTAAAACGCTAAAAAAAACGCTTCCGACTGAGGCAATTATATTCTCGACTACACAGTCGTTCTAAATTATTGCTCAGACAGAAACTTAACGTATACAATTACTTACTAAAACCCATATGGACTTACGCCTGCCAAATTTATGGACCCGATAAAAAGACACAGATTAAGAAAATACACACTTTTCAATCACAATGTTTAAGACTGGCAACGAACACACCATTCTACGTTTCAAATGAGACCATTCACACCGACCTACGCATTCCGACTGTAACGGACCATATTCATATGACTTACAAACGGTTTCACAACAGGCTACATGGAGATTTCAATAAATTTATACGACGGATAGCAACAAATGACATTCCTTACGTAACTCGGCGTAGGCTGAAGAGAAGTTGGATGCGGGACCTCCTAGTGTAATAAAATAATTTACTTAACGTCAGGAGGATACTCCACTGGGTGCTATTCTTCTCATGCTAACTCATGCCATGCCTGGATAGAACGTCTCATTTGCTGGTTGTAAAGTACATTAACAGGTACAGATAAAAAAAAAATTGACATGATGAGTTTATCAAAATTGTTAGAGTAGTTTCTGAGAAAAACGAAAAAAATGTTAAAAATTGATTTTATAAGTGTCACTTATCTAGTCAGTCGATTTTATCAAAAAGCTGCTGTCACCCTCTCCTCCCTCCACCCTCCTATAGGCCTAAGAAATGCAATTTCAGTCAGAAAAAAATATTTTAATTAGGGGATCTCAAAACATGTGTTTCCGTCGATAACTTGAATTTGAAATTTTGCACAATCGCAATAATTTACCTTTCTACGTATTCCATATATGGTTAAGTAAAAGTAAAAAGGAAAACCATGCGGTGTTCCACAAGGGGTGGTCCTGTCTCCTCTCCTCTTCTCCATATACATTGCGGACGTCGTGGGGTATAACTACACCATTGTCACAATAGCCGCTTTTGCAGACGACATCGCCATTTATAGCAGCAGCGCCAGCGGCAAACATGCCCTCAAGCGGGCGGAGAAAACATGCCAGGAGATAGTGAAAAAACTACACCATCTCAACATTTAGGTAAACCCGGCAAAAACAGATTGCGTGGTGTTCGCACTACAGAAAGGGAAGAAAACCAGACTACCTCGCACGCTCCAAGTGGCCAACTCCGTACTAAGGCCTTCAAACTCTATAGTTTATATGGGCATTAAATTGGATCGTCACATGACACTGTCAGGTCATTGCTACAGGAAGACCAAACAAGGCCGTCTGAGATCATACCGGTTACACCACCTTTTATCATCACCAGTACTCTCACTAAGGCTCAAACTCCAAATTTATAAAAGCATTTTGAGACCAGCACTTCTATATGGTGCTCCACTCTTCACCTATCTCAGAGAAGGTACACAGCGCCATCTACAACGCTTCCAGGATACAGTGTTGCGGAAGATTGTGCGGCCAACATCGCTGAAGTAGATGAAGACAGATCATCTACACGAGCTCTTCGAACTACCCACTGTGCCTGAGTTCATCCAACGCAGGCATATAAAGTTCTTCGACTCTCTACAGCACCAAATAAATCCACTGTTCAGGACCCTTACACCAGCGCCCCCTCCGGTGCGTTGGTAACGAACCTGATAAAACTCAGAAACGGCGAGCCAGCGCCCGAATTTAGGGAATAAGTTTTTTTTTTTCTTTTAGGTTTAGTTTAACATTCAAAACTGATGTGTGCCCCAGCACATTATAAAATTCGAAGAACGCCCACTACAACAAAAAATACAATTCAAAAACTCCTTAAAATGTAGGCCACTACAGAAGAAGGAAACAGTGCAGGACCAGAATATATATTCATGCTAAAAACCATAAATGAAATCCAGAAATAGAGGTTATAAAGGAAAAAAAAAGGAAAACATCGCATTGTTCTTCATCTTTTAAACGAATTACTCCTAAATCTACTTAAATTAAGATAAAGTTCTATGTTACGAATAGATTTTGTTTATTGAAATATATTTGAAAAAAAAAATTGTTTGAAGCAAAAATATCTGTTAATGGCCGTTACAACTATTATATTTTTGCCGGAGGCATGGGGGCCCAGATATTCGGGGGCTTACTAATACTGCTACGTTTGTAATCCTGTACGTATAACTATTTAACACGGTAACACATCTAACTTTTAGCAAAAGTCATATGAATAACGCTTTTATTTATAATTATAAACCTAGTTACATGTTTCATCTGTGGTCATTTTTTGTAGATCGTTAGCTTTGAAAAGAATTTCCATCCCATTGGTCGGATAGGTATTAAGTAGAGACCTAATTATCATTTTCTATCTTTTGTTTCACCCACCAAATATCGATAGAAATTCCCATCATGAAAAAGACATTCAAATAGCACTAATTTTATTTTGCACTAAAAGTGCACTTACTCTTTATGGGCTAAATTTTGATTTTTGTATTGTTAAATTTAATGCTTGTACTAGATTTCTCATTTTATACAGACATAGGTGTATGCATTATTTATTCATTTTATTCCTTATTTAATTTATTCTTTAAAATTAACAAATTTTTTGCTAAAAAACGCATTTAATTGGAGTTTTGGCAATGGTCAGATTCTCCACTCAAGATGAGTGTTTGCGGCTTTGAGTGGCGCTTGCTCAGCCTCCACTGGCTCATTACCAGTGATGCGGCGAGAGGGATCCGCTGAGATCTTTTGAGCTCTGCTCTACCCCTCACACGTGGGGGATAGAATGGGCTCAGGGATCCTCAGGTCGATTGTGTAAATATTGTATATATTATTTTATCATTATGTTATTTTATTTATTTATTTTTCATACAGATAGTTTGATTATGTTCATATTGTCTATTCTTTTGTTTGTATATA
>NW_027110327.1:250522-265858 GCF_000696795.3 Halyomorpha halys
TATTTTTATTTTAGTATGTATGAGATCATTCATCACTATTACCTATTGCCCACAACTGTGTGGCAGATTGTAATATCTATCAATAAATAAATCTATCAAATTAAAAAAAGAAACGCATTGATTAACACAAAGTGTCGGATTCAACCTTAAAAAAAATGAACAAGTAAACAAAAGTAAAGAATAGTATTAACCAATGATTTCGGGTAACTTTGAAAATGTCTCTCTAGAATAAGCTTGTTATAGAAAACTTTTGTGTTGTTTTTAACTTAAGATTCCCACTCCACCTGGAGTGCTTCATTCTTCTGCCTTACTTACTGTGACTAGTGGGATTTTCAATTAATTTTAAATATCATTATATTGTATTACCAACATATACAAAAAAATTAATCTGTACGGCTACAACCCATGAAGTGGGTGCAGTACGTTGCAAGAAAGTGCAGTTACTAGACCAACGATTATGCTTGAAGGTGCTTTGGTCAGAATCACGCTCGACCACTAGACTTTTACCCACTTCATGAGGCTACGTGGACCCCGGAGGGCTTCTGAACCCACAGGGCTGACTACAGTAAAACAGAAAATAATTAGCTGTCACAACCGGATTCGATCCCGGGTCCCTGCAGAGAGAGAGAGAGCACTGTGCCTTACCACTGAGGTAACCACTCCCACATATTATCTACGTATATCATTTTAAATTGGAATATATCAATTGGTCTGTTCAATATGAATATACATTTTAATGCTTTTATACCTTTTTTTTTTTTAGCATACCACTAATTTGTTTTTTGATTAATGTTATGATTCGTATGTAAACACACAACTGAAAAGCTTAGAGTAATATACAATTGTGGTCATAATAGGTCTATTGTTATGGACAAAATTTTAGGTTTTTAATCAAAGTAGTTTTTTATGTTTGTTTGAATATATTTAGTCTATAGAATATATAGAAGTTCATGCTGTTTTTCAATTTCAGGCGCTTTAAGTATTGCTCAATTTAGCTATCTTAAAGTTTCCTTTTCCCGTTCTAAGCTAATATTTTAAAAGTAATATGGGACCGTCACTCCCCGGGGGTCTTAGCGGGGTGGGTCCGGCGGGGAAGGATTGCCTTTATTGTGTGTTCCTCTTGTGAGATTGTGACTTGTTGATGAGATTGCTTCAAATATTCCATTAAGTTATCTCTATCCCACCACCTTATTATAAATTCAATTTTAAAAAATTAATATTTGGCCTAATGAATTCTTGTAATTGATTTATATTTATTATAATGAAATTTATTCAAAAATATATACATTTATAATCAAATATACAATTAGACGTTGCTTTCTATGTATTTAGAGTATTTAGCGAATTTTATTTTATTCAAATATTTTTAGGTAAGTTTCCATGTATTATTATAATAAATTAAATAATAAAGTTGATATCTGTTGATTTTTGATTTAGCAATTTTGAGTTATTTCTTTACAATTTTTGTTTTCACAACACATTTTTTGTTTTTTTACTGCACAAAATACGGTTCCTAGTTGTAAAGTAAGGTTATTTGTTGTAATTTTTGTTTTTTAAATAATTTTATTCTCGATTAATCATAATGAAATCCTTTGTTATATGTATTTGAAAATGTTTCCCCTGCGGCATTTTAACAAAAGACTTCTCAATAATTAATCAAAATTAAAATATGGAATCAGGTAAAAATGATATGATGAAGTCCTGTATAGTCAATGCAAGAGAAAACTACTATAGATCTTATACCTATAAACTATGGGATCAATAATTTGGAAAATGCAAAATGGCCTGTAATTATGTTGATCACCAATGTTTTGGCTGCGATTGTGTAATAAGATCCTTGGAAATGCTTGGAATGGCTGAAACGTAGTAGAGTTTAAAAAAAAATGTTAAGACTAAATGGATGTTTTTTATAACTTCTAAAAAAATTAGTATTTCAGTTTTTATTATCACAGGATTTTTTCATTTATTGATATTTACAACTGTATAAAAAAATACAACCAGTAAATTTGATCATAATGACATAATGATATGATACAGGATGTAGAGAAACTACCCAGTAGTAGAACTCTAAAAACAGTTTACAATATAAGGTCACGAGGCCATCTTCTTTTCAGGCGCCTCGGAGGATTGCCAGGAATGGAAGAGGAAGCAAGGTCACAGGATTTAATGTCACAAATATAAGATTGAACAGACGAAAAATATTATTTTTTTAAATAATGAAGGTAATGGGGTTGGTGACCAGTGATGTTTTACACCATTAAACAAAAACAAACTACACAGAATAATAATTACTGATTCGAACTTCATTAACCGTTTCGTTCATACACATCTGTACGTAGGAGTTAAAGAATACTAAATTCTGTTTCGAATCAGTCCCTTACATTATAAATTCGGTTAAAAATTATTATCGAAATGGCAGTTTATATAAGACGATTAAGATAGCTTTTATGTAATATGTATTAAAAATGATTTTTTTGCGATGAGTGGAGGGGGGACCTAGTCTATATAAGAGCGATGTGGACCGGCTGAGTTCAGTCGAGTTGAGGCAGCCCAGCAAGCAACTGGTAACTAACAGCCTGAGAGGTACGTCTAAATATCTCATCTGCGTCCTCTATAATTATATATATATAGTGGATTATATATTTATCAGAACTGAAAAGAAAATTATAAAATAAAAAAAATCCAATATAATTTCTCGTCCAATGAAAAGGTAACCAGGGAAAATTTACTAAATGTACAAAAAATATTCACAATGTACAATTTTTATAAATTATTATAACACCACCGGATGAAAAATACTTTTGTATTTTTTTATAATATTTATATAAAAATCTTTATTTTTGTATTATAATATTACTTATTAATATAGGAAACTAAATCATTTACATCCTTTTAGATTAACACATTATTTCTTTATGTATTTCTTTCCTAACGACAACAATTCAAGCCTCATAGTCATTTTCCAATTGCTTCCATTTGCTTTTTAAGTCAGTCATTAAATTTACAACGCCATCTTTCATAATATTCTCTTATTTCCAAGCGTCAATTAGTTCATATAGTTTTCTTATCGTGTCCATTTGATCAAGTCTCCTTACTATAACAATTTCATCAAGAGAGCTAGGTAAAAATGTTTTTTAGATATAGAATTAAATTGACATAATAAGGAAATGATGTTAACTCACAGAGAGATAATGCCGAAATAGAAAAATAATAAAATTTTGAGAAAGATATCATAGTAAATTTAATAATTGACTAAATAAAGCAGATAAATGCAAGTTGAAAATGGGAATAAGAAATACGAAAATGTTAAGCCAAAAGCGTATTAGTTTAACGGATTTAGTTTTATGGAGTAATAAAAAGTATTATAAATAAAAATGTTAAATTCTGTCTAAAGAAAAAAGATACTTTAAATTATGTCAAAAAAAATGTAAGATTCTGTCAAACTAATTTTAAACTTGGAAGTTATATATTAAAAATTTCTTATGTTTTTATACTTCTAGATAACCCTAAAATTTATTTGTTCAATATCGAATTTTTTTAATTCTTTTTTTTTGTTAAAATGTTGCGACAGAAAAATAACGATTTAAAATTCTGCCAAACTAATTTTACCAATATTAATTATATATTTTAAAGATGTATTATGCATTTATATTTTAAACATAATTCTATAAACTTCTAAAATTCTTTTTTAAATTTATTTTCTTTTATTATTAATTTTTTTTGTTAAAATTTTGCGACAGAAATAAAAATGAAAAATTCTGTCCAACTAAATTTATTAATGCGAATTATTTGTTAGAAACGAATCATCCTTTTATATTTCAAGGATAACCCCTCAAAGTCCCTCAATTTTTTATAAGCTTATGAGAACAATGGTTGGCTTTATTATGTAGTTCACCTGTTCTTGAATATATTACATTTTAAAACAAGTTTAAATTGATTATTTGTTATTATTAATAATATTTTGATTTACTTAACTACTACATCAAATTATAATCCAAATATTTATCAATATTTTTTCACATTCACACCAATTTTTTTTCTTTTCGAATTTTTATAAATTTTAGACTAGACAGTTTTTAAAAAAATGAAACCAGCTCATAATTCAACTGCGTTGGTCTTCCTTTTTCTAAGAAACTGTTTTAAAAAGTGAGGAAGTAAAATTATATGAGAAGAGCGAAAAAGAATACAAACTAGAGTATTCCATTTAATAAAATTTGTTGCAGAAGAAAATAAACTCTAAAGATGAACAACTACGGAACGTCTGATTTTTATATAATAAAAGAGAAACGTCTGAGTTTTTATTAATAAATATCTTTTTGGAATGTACTTCCAATAAATAAACATAAAAATCACTGAAGTTTTATATTTTCAAATTAAGCATTCCCGGTATAGGATTGAATAAGTACGTTCAATTGGTTTTCTGATGTGAGCCGTTGAATGGAAAAAGTTGTGTTGAGATAATCAACAATAAAAAAAGCATTATTTATTCCAGTTAAAAGTATATTCGACGGTTTGTCATCAATCAAAGTTACCTTACTCAGTTAATAATTCATTTTTTTCTATGAAATTGATCAGTAGAGAATGGATTTACGCCATTTTTGGTCTAATGGTTAATTTTTTTTGTGTTTATTTTTAAAAAAATACAAAGCTGGATCTATTTAAATAATCAGGAACACATAGATAATGGAAAAACTATCCATCTGTCGGAGCATGTGTAAAATTCCAACACATTAATTACAAAAACTAAAACAAAAAAAGTTATATGCTTTAAAAAATCAACAAGATTTAAAAAAACAATATAGCATTCATGTTAAAAGAAACTACTCAATAATATCCAACTTGCAACAAATCGTGGTATGGCAGTGATCGCTCACATGTTTACCGACTGAGCTCTTTATAGTGTAGCCCGTAGTACATAGTTGCTAAGAGCTCTCCAATTTTTGATAAATATTTGATAAACTGAATAAAATTATTCTGGAGTGCAGGTCCGATGCTCAAAATATTATAATCTAAATTCACTATACTCAAGAAGTGAATGGTATCTCTATTTCCTTTTATACATTCATGGTTTTACACTTAAATTGAGTACTTCTGCTCCTCACCGGAAATTCTGTCTAATCGATACCAAATCAAAATTATCATTTAAATATGGGGATGGTTCAACAGTTCATGTTATCCTTAATTCTTTAATATTTCGTAATTATCTAAATATTATTTTTATATCACAATTTTTTTTGTATAGTTATTCTGTCATTAATTTTATTCTGTTTCTACACTGATAACAATATTTTTAGTAATATTAAAAAAAAAAATATTCACCTGTTTTTAATATCTCGAGTTATAAGATCAACATATATTATTATTGTAATGTAGTAACCAAATAAATGAGAAAATAATAAAAAAATTCTCTTAGTAAAAATTGTAATCTTGAAGAATATATTAGCTATTTGTTCATATTAGAAACACTTGTCCAATATCTTCAGTATTCATTGAAAGATTTCTTGCAAAACAAAAAATGTTTTGTTATGTTAATTCTTTATATTATAATTTAATGGGATTTAAATTAGTAATTGTGCTAGAAATCTGCACTTGTAGCCTTGATGAAAGTATGAAATTATGGCCGAAACGTTGGCACTGAGGAATATGATTTTACTTGTTTGTATTCTTCTCTGACCGTAGCCCTAACCATCTTCTCCTCATTTATATAAATCCAAATTAAATTATTAACTCATTAATCGAATTTCATTAATTAAATTCTAACGGAATTCATCAAGGGTTGAAATACTTATTTTTGTATTTCTGTACTTCTAAAATATCATTACGAAAAAAAAAAAAATCGTCGGCGTTATGTTCTCTACAATTTTCTTTTGTGTTAAATTATAATTATAAATAAATATTTTTAAAGTTACATACATTGAATTTTACAGTAATTTCGTAATGTGTTTATACATTGATCAATTAACAATTATCAAATAAAAAAGTCTCAATGAGCATCTAAAGAATAAATAGTGCTATTATGTACAGTGGCAAAAATAATCTTTCAAATTTTTAATTAATACGGTCCTAAGAATCGCAGTTGATGCATCTTGGTTTATGAAATGAAATCAATAAAAAACGGTTCATAAAATTCAACTCTCAGTTATCGACAGTTAAAGTGACTTAAAATTTGGGAAACCCAACCACAACCCGAAGACTGAAGCCCAGCCTGCTGCAGGGCATACTGTTATAAGTTCTATATATATCTATTTCTATTATTGTCAATACTACTATTTTATTTATTTTTTGTTTTCGCCTTTTTTTTTTGATATTATCTTTCTTTACCCAATTAAAATTTAATCGTTAATTTTATTAAATCTATAAATGTCATTATTATTTTGATTAACTTTTCTTTCTTTTTGTTAAGAATTATTATTTTTAATTTATGTATATATTTTTTTTAATTTAATGTTATTATTCCAGTCAAATGGAATATGGTCTACTCTCTCTTTATATATTAATTTAACTTATATGAAACATTAACACAAATATTGGGTTCAATAACAAAATGTGTATTCGAACCTTACATTTCATTTTGGGTTGATATTGGCGTTCTAACATATACCTGAATATTTCCCAATAACAAAGATATTATTCCAGCGAGATACCTTTATCAAATTGTCAAAACATGGGCCGCCAGCAATTTAATTTACAACTGGGACGAATGGAGTCGAAAAGTTGATCTATGGCTACTAACGGTTAATTAGCAATTTCGGCATCCTTATGTGACATTAGCATATTCATTGTTTATTATTTTTTTTAATATTACAAATATTATTATTTCTCTCCTTAATTAACATATTTGATTATTACACAGGATTAATCGATCTTAAGAAATTTGTTCATTGTTAATAAATAAATGAAAACATTTATTTTCACAATAATAATTAAAGCTTTTTCTTGTAGTCGTTAAACTTACAACCTGTTAAATTTACTTGCTTGAATGAAAGCAAGGCTTACTAACTAATATTGTAGCTAATGATGGTACAAGTTGGCTTATCAAGTATTGCAACAATGATTGTCGATATAACGACGGCACTAATAATAATTAATTTTTTTTCTAGGTGAGTCATAGCAAAAGTCGTGGCAATATATAAAAGAAATTTTTAACATATAATATAAATAAGAATTTATATTAATTCTATTTGAATAAATTAATTCGCGATAGTAATTACATGATTTCTAGTCGAGTCACAAAAAAAGTTATAACGATATATAAAAATATATTTTTTTTTTTCATTGGCGCGACCGTGGAGGTCCAACGCCTCGTGCGATGTACTCAAGAAATACATCACGCGTTTCCTGACGTATTATAATATTTTTTATTATAATGAAGTAAGCTTGAGGAATAATATAACTACTTAAAATACATTATATTTGTTAGTGATAATTTTTACAGCAATTTTATTACAAAGAATTGTTTTATTATATCGTTTCTACTTTTTAAACTTAATCATCGGCCGAACTAATCTTATAGTATAGTCTCTAAAACATTACCTTGACATCACTGAATGTAGTACTTCTTAAATTCACAACAGACTGACTAGCGAGATAATGGCATCTGAGCCGACGTCTGTACTCAATAATGGCATTATTTGAGCTTATGTAGAGTAAATAATAACAAGCTGACATAAAATGTTTACAACTACAACAGATAAACTTATTCATAGTACGGAATTAATTGTTAAAAATATGTTGGCCACAACACTAGCTATTCTATTAACTGATGTAGACCGGCGCCGCGGGCTACACTACCCGCAATACAAATGACATAGCTTAATCTCTATCTTATCTGTTTTTCCCAGTATTTTTTTTCTGTACCCTTTTCTTGTTATTGGTACCGCAGTACTCCTTTTAAGCGGACATGCATCAGTATGAATCGAGATCAGAAAATAAAATAAAGACTACAAAGAATAAGTAGTGGATAGAAGTTCTTATTTAATATAAAACAATCAATAAAGTTTGTTCGTACTTTATGTGCTCCCAAACCATTCATGTAATAGTGATGGGTTTTACCCTAGATGGTCAGGATTATCCCGGGAAAACTATAGCCTGCACCAATTTATCCTGTAAAAGAAGCTTATTAACAAAATTAAGAATTTTTGACGCGTAGATCAGTAAGTATACAGTTTCTATATATTATTATATCTTTGATGCTCAGTCATAAGGGCTGAAGTCACTTTTTGAACATTTGGAGATTGTGTCGTATTATAGCATCAAATCAGAGCTACCGGTTAGTAATAAGTTCTTTATGCTTCATATAGACTTACTACTATATTGTTTCATAAAAATAACAATTACAAATAGTAATAATTAGATGTTACATAACGTTTTGAACTTTGTTTTTGCTCTCTTGAAAAATTCATATTTTTGACTTAAGCCTTTATGACCGCGCATCAAAGATATACCAATCGATTTCTATCTCTTTTTCTGTTTCTATAGAGAAAGAAAAAAATATTACTGATACTATTAAGTGATTTTAGATGGAATAAAAAAATGAGGATTTCAGTAAAGTAGTTAAAAACTTTTTATTGAAAAGGAAAATCATATTCACTTATAGCGTATTCTAAATCCTTTAAATACCATTTTTCCAAGTAATTAAAAACTAGGCATTTTTCCCCTGGTGCCCATTGTTCAAATAATCGTTCATAACTCCTTTAAACTTTTTATTCAATTCCTACCTTAGTGCTACCGTTAGAAAAATTAATGTTTGCTCTTTTTACCTATTGCATTACTTATATTTAATACCATTATAAAAGATAGATATTAGTTTCAAATTAAGCAAAACTTTCCAACAATTTTATTTTATATTTCTGACTCTAATTTTTTTTATTTTAACCAGTTCTTGCCGATTTGGTTTAGTTTATAGAACCCAAAACCACTCCCAAGTTTGGTCTAGAATGGTCGAAGAAAGTTTTATTTTTTCGATTTCTAAATTACTATAAGGCGAAAATTTTGGACCAAGAATTTTATTTCTGATAAGTTTTGTTTTCGAAAATTCACATTTAAGCGTTTTTGAGGTTCTTAAAACGGGTCTGAGCTATGTTTCCCATGCATGAATGCGCACTTTTATTACCTCCATTTAGATTTACTGCCGTTATAAGGGCGAAATATTAATTTCAAATTAAGAAAAATTTAAAACATTTTATTCTAACGTGTTATATATTATTACTTATTATTATTATACTCTGGTCCTAATTTGTTTAATTAGATTCGGTTTGTACCCTATGGTGTAGTTTATAGTGCCTTTAACCACTGCCAAGCATGTGAGTTGAAGCTATGACTAAAACAACTAGGCCTTACCAAAGCCAACAACCAACGGGCGTTGATGACCAGGCTGTTAAACGCCCTTTCAAAACTAACAAACAAACAAACAACAAACCACTGCCAAGTGTTGGAGTAGATTGATAAGTTGAGTTGGAGTTATTTTAATTTTTTTAAATTCCTTACATAACGCTATTTACGCTATTAACTAAAATAATCTAATAAGAAATTAATTAAGTCATTAATCCAATGCGTAAATAAATAAATATATTAATTTATATCGAAATTTTAATTGTATTCAATTATTCAGTCTACATCTCTAAATATATCGATATATGCAAAGCATTGCCGGGTCTGCTAGTTTTAAATAAAATTTGTAAATGTTAAGACAAAAAAAAAAATAAACTTTTTAATTTTTACATTGTACATGATTCATCTTCCTTGTCTTTATTTTTTTCAAATATATAATAAACAATGTAAATACTTAATGAAACGGCATTTTTTTATGTTTCAGTTAATATTTCTTAACGAAACATCAACGCATTAACTGGCCAAGAGTTTTGATACCCTGGTTACCGGTTAACCGGGGTCCGACGTTGCTGAATAACATGGAATATACTGTGCTAAATTTATGACGTAATTTCTTGAAATAGTTTTTTTTAAAAATATCTTTATTGAAATTTATAACTCTATACTATATAATACATTGAGTGAATTTGATCTTAGTTAAAATGGAGTATGTAGAAAAACTACCCATTAGTAGCACTCTAATCTTGAAATACTTTATGAATTATTCTGGAATTTTTCATTATTAACAATTCAAATAAGAATATATATATTTTCAAAAATTTTGGAATTTGGTTTATATTTTTTTGTTTTATATATTATCTTATATATATAGATTAGTACGGTGTGCGTTATATTAACCTACTATATTTGGACAACGTTGCTTTTGGTTAATTAACCATTAACAACAAGATAATGAAGTATCCTACCTCATTACTTTTAATTAACTGACGAAAACAAGAATATTAAATCTGAAAATTTTTCAATTTTTAAATAGACTGGGACAATGTATTATGAACGTGCACACTGAGTTTATCTGAGAGATTGAAGAAAAACATAATCTGTAATTATTAATTCGAAGACATCTTTCGTTTGCTTCAATATTCAGAAAATGAAAAAGAAGTTAGACGAGCAACAATAATTAAAAATTTATTGCGTAAGAATTTTTTCAAATTCATTTTATTCGGTTATATTAATTTATGATAAAAGTTTTACTTTAGTTTATTTATTTTTTAAAAATTAAATCATGAATTCTAAATCTTTTATCCATAAATACGTCATGCCTATTACATTTTGTCAGTCTTCGTATCATACCACAGAAAATTGTACAATATTTGTCTGAGAAAAGGATAGTTAAGTTAGGCAATCTACCGCGCTCAGGAATGAAGTGCACTAATGTATGTAATTATTTTATTGTTACAAAATTTCAGAAATTCTGTTCAGGACACTTTTTGCTCCACTACTTTTTATAAATATATACTAGTTTCACCCTAGCAACCTTAACCTATGCACTAAATTTCTACAAATGTAATTCAATAGTGTAAGCATCTTTAAGTAAGTTGTTGCTTAGGATCATTCCTATCTACTGCAGTGGCAACCTGTTTGGATTAGAGATAACAGTATGTCAATCTATCTAAGATAGTTAAAGTGTGTCAGTTTTATTCACCTATCTTCATCAGTATTTAATTTCTATTTATCTTTTATCTCTTTTCACTCTCTATCAACAAAATATTTGACAACACAAATTAATTATCCGTATAACCCAGCTTATTCTATAGTATAAGTGTGTTCTTAGGACAACATCATCTTTAGGGCTAACTAGATGATGAAACAAATTTGTTATATTCTTTCTACTTACATGATAACAGTTCTTTTAATATAATAATAAAAACAATGTAACTCGAAAAAGATGATTACAAACAATATAAACAATTTAAAAGAAGACAAAAAAAATATGATTGACAAAACTAGAGCATCTATATAGATATATTATTTAATTATTGACATTTAGAACTGTATTTACATAAAAATACGTCTAGTAAATTTGACGTTCAATTATAATTCTACGATAAAAGCTTGTAAAGAAACTATCCATTGATAGCTCTCTAATAACATTTCTACATTAGTAGGTCTTCAGGCAGCTCGGAGGATCGTCAGGAGGAGCAAGGTGAGTTTGGGTGGTTAGGGATTTTTTTAATGGAAGGATTGATATCTAGTTCGGGCTAAATTGGTTACATATGAAACATTTGTCTTTATAGATGATTTTCTTTGTGACAAAGTAAGAAGCATAGAGGAGTATACGAAATATTTCGGATTGTAAGGATTAGTGGTTCCCAAAAGCTCAACTCCGTCTGTCCAGTTAGGCCTTATTATTGTCATGTAGATCAGTCGTATGTAATGTATTGCAAGTTTAGACCGTTTGTCTAGTAAGTGCTGTAATAATAGTCGGAATCTGCGTGCAGTTTCCTGTCTTTTCAGTCTTTGTTTGAGGATTCCAAGTTCCTCGTTTATCAAGATGTAGTCCAAGATAACGAATCTGTTCAACAGGGATAAGAGCAACATTATTAAAGGATACTGTAGGGCAACGGTAGGTTTAAGACGAAGGATAAAGGTGATTTTATGAGATTTATTTTAATCCTCCAATGTCGGCAAAGGTTGTGATATCGGATCGCATAGTTTGGGATACAATTAAAAAGATATTGTTAACTGCGAGCACACATATGTCATCGGCATACGAAGATAGTGTTAGGATTGGTTGAGATGACGGAAGTGTAGACTGTGTTGAGGATGGGACCGAGGATACTACCTTGAAGCACACCATCGGATTGAGAGAAAAGAAATTATTTTCCAAAATACGTTAATAATAATTTCGTTTGTAGTCTGGGCATTTCTTAGCCCATGCTGCATGAGTACACGGCGGCCGGACTTACCTTTTTTCGAACGTATCTCCACGAGAACATAAAAAACCTTGGTGATATAAAGACACTTTTTTAAACCTTAATTTTAATTTTTGTAATAGTTTGGTCAAGTACTTTTTTTTCAGTTTTTATTTTTTGTTTTCAAATACTTTCATTTTATTATATCCAATTATTTAAAATACAAAAATTATAAAATTCCGTAGATCATTTCTTTTATTTTCAGTACTATTGACTGTTGGGGTAGCAAAGGTTACTTTTTAACCCCTACCCACCATAACAATGATTAATTTACTTACACCATTTAGCTTTGACCTTTATTAAATTATGATATTTTTAATAAAAACGGAAACTTTTTAGGATTTGGAGCAGCTTTCCTTAAAATTTTAAATAAATAATTAATAACTGGAGGAAGCTGATTCTCTAGGAGAATATAAATTATAACCTCTTAAAGAACGAATTGCATTATTAAATTTTGTTTTTTTTCGAGGAATCTTTTTTACATTTTTATTTTATTTCTTTTTATTTATTGATTGATATTTACAACTGTATAAAAAATACAACAAGTAAATTTGATCATAATGACATAATGATATGATACAGGATGTAGAAAAACTACCCAGTAGTAGAACTCTCTAAAAACAGTTTACAATACAAGGTCACAAGGCCATCTTCTTTTCAGGCGCCTAGGAGAGTTGCCAGGAATGGAAGAGGAAGCAAGGTTAGAAACTAGTGGGTTTGGGTGGTTAGGGAGTTTATTATGGAAGGAATAATATCGGGTTCGGGCTAGATCGGTTACATAAGGAACATTTAGGTCTTTTATTAGTAATAAAATAAGGAGCATTGATTTTACATTAAGTATTACTATATAAATAATTAGAAATAAAATTTGAGATTAATGCCTGACTTGAAATCATTTAAGATTAATATCTTTAACTAATATTAGTTTTTGAATGAATTATTGAGTTCAATAAATCCCCTACTTAATTAAGAACATTAATAATTATATTATATAACAATAAAAAATATTGGCACTACAATAAATCTAATGATTAGGCCTAAATGTCACCTAGAACATGTTTATTGTAAATAAACGCAGTAAATGAAATCAGATATAAATAAAGTTTTCTAAAAACAAATTTAATTCTCCTGTTGTTTATGTTCAGTCGTTTTGGAATAATATTCAGTCAGATTTATAAGACGGGATATATTTCGATCAATTGAGGACAAGAAATAGGTCACTAATTTTTTAGAATAATTCTGAATATTACTTATTTGTGTTTTTAGTAAATTTCTTGTGAATTTCAACATTGTAACCTCATTTTTTGTTTTAGGATGTCTTTATGGTCGAAATTTTTCAGAACTACATTTCGTCTCTTAGTTTTTACTCTCGCTCGTTTCAAAACATAGAAACTAAACAAACAAATAATTAGAATAGAAATTGTTGATTAATTTGTTTTAGTGCGAAATAATTGATAGAACGATACATGATTAGCGAAATCGGAAATGGTAAATATTAATTTTGGTAAAAATCGCAAAACTTTTCCACTGAGATCTCCTTCTTGTCCACATATAACTGAATATAAAAAAAAATTAGTATAGATTGATTCTCCTTTAAAAATTCATATTCTTCATACAATAAGAAAAAATTTGAAGTTTTTGAGCAATTTCCCGATTTTTGTGGTACTTTCCATTTGAGCTAATTCGTGATCAGCATTTCAAAATATAGAAATGTTTTATTTTTTTGAAACAGTGCTACCGAAAAATATTGAGTTGTTACATGGCACAGTATGCATATATTGTTTAATGGTTTTTTCTTCATTACATTTAGATATCACAACACAGTGTATATAGTCACCGGATTAAAACAAAACCCTCCAAATAAAACAAGGTAAACATTTTTTAATTTCTTTGAAAAGTGGTATTTCAGGGTTTCATACGACGCTAAATACGATTATAATTTGCTTTCTCCTAAATAAATAAATTGTTTATATGTTTTACTAAAATCCTGTTTTGTTTTTTTAATTATTAGTGTATTGAAAATCATTTAATAAAATCGGTAACATTTTTTATTTACCGATATTAATAACATAATTAACTATTAATAAAATTAACCTACAGAGCTCTGATTAACAAAAGAACATTAGTAAATAACAATGGTCGATATTATTACAATATTATACAAGTTAATTGCTATTAATTCAAGGTGATTGTTTAATTCAGGTATTCCCCAGGGTAAAAGTTGGGGGATATTACCCAAATTAATTTTTATATGCTGTTATGGCTGGTTTCAATAAAGAAGTGGACTGTATTAAAAATAAATTATAACTATAATGAATAAAATAAAATGCCTCTATTCTTAGATGATTAATGACAATTGATTATGTTTTACCAGAAGATGATTACAATTTGTATTATTGTGTTAGATATTAATTTTAATAGTAGATTACATTACAATTACTTGATGTTGATTTATAGTGAGGACTTGTTCTTCTGCTGTGTCCTTTAGTTCCCTCATCCTGATTTCGTTCCGGTGTTGATTAAACTATTCGCTTATCCTGAGGAATAGTTGACTGCTAATTGCCCTAGATAGCCTGTGTTCACTAGTCTGTGTTACCTCTTCACTCTCAAGGGGAACTTAACTTACTTCTTTTTCCTCCAACTTGATAGTAGCATTTTCATATTCATCTTGAATTCTATTCAAATGTGAGGGGGGACATTTTCCCCAACCAGTAATTACTATTGCTATTATATATGGATTATAGAACAGAAAGATATATCTGAAGAAATGGTGAGATACTTGCATTGGTGAAAATGCATAGTTATAAAGATATATGGTGTTATCTCTAATCCAAAGAGGTTGCCACAGCAGTAGATAGAAATTACCTCTGCTAGCAACAATTTACTTAAACATTCTTACACTACTTAAATAAATTTACAGAGTGCATACTTTAAGGTGGTAAGGAGTATAATGAGGAAAATACAGGTAGCTGAAGTGAGTTTGGAATTGTTCAAATTGAGGTAACGGATCAAAAAAGAACAATATATATATATA
>NW_027110327.1:270363-271604 GCF_000696795.3 Halyomorpha halys
AATCTGAAACATGTCTTAAATATATGTTAGATGTTATATTTTCAAGAATGAATTTACTATGTTTATTCCTTTTTTATTATACAAGTTATTGGCATCCAAAGCCTGTCTAATCGGGAAACATGTACGAGGTAGCTTCGCGGAAATAATTGTTTTCCTACAAACTGCTGCTTCAAAAAAGGCCCAACCATTTCGTTGACTCTTTTCTGAAGTCTTCTCCTCAAAGCCCTTAAGACAGAGAAAGCTTTTTACGCCATAGAATAAATTCAAGAAGTAGAGCAGGAATCGAAGTTATAAAGAAAAGAATCATTATTTGTTCTTAACTGGAAAAGTATATATTTATAGTAAATTCCCTTGTGGTTACTTAAAAGCTAATCAAATCCTCGGAAAAAAAATAATAATAATTTTGTGTACGCAACTTTTACATACCACCTAAAATTGAGAAGAAATTAAGCCTTGTACGTTTAAAAACAGCTGTTCATTTATTGTTAAGGACGGTAATACTTCTCCCATACTGGATGTTTCATATATTGGTAAGTAAATTTAAAATCTGACTATTGTCATAATAACCATGAAAAAATTAATGATTAAATTCTTTCAATACTATACCAACAAATATATATAAATAGTAATGCATTGTTAATGAATTAATGGATGGCTATTATTAATGAGCTATTTTGTCTAATAAAATGATTTATTTTGATTTACATATTCCTTTTTAAGAGTATTAGAACTGTTAAACATGATTATATAATTTTTTCGTGCCTAGAATAACACAAAATAAAACAAAGCTGTATATTCTAAATATATATAGAATATAGGAAGTGGTTTCGTGCTCTCGGCTATTTGTCATCGTTTTCTCTTTGAATCAGTTATAGAATTCTTTTATTGTTCATATTTATCCGTATAATATTATTGCAAACTACAAAAGATGATTGATTGCTTCAAATAAACATATTGAAAGCGATGCTAGAGGAATTGTTTTTTGAAAATTCGGTTTTTTATTGCTGTCAAACATTTTTAATAAGGACAACACCTTGCCGAAATTAAAGACAATTACAGCCTCTCTATTATTGTCAAATTACATGGTATAGTACTAGTAGATGGACATCTGACTTAAATTTTTATTTGTTGATAAATATTGCAATCTACCACAACCTTGGCAATAGGTAATAGTGATAAATGATCGCATTCATACCAGAATTTAAAAACAAATAAAACAATAATAATAAAAAAAAAATATA
>NW_027110327.1:271654-273007 GCF_000696795.3 Halyomorpha halys
TATACATAACTTTGTATAAATTATTTTGTTGTTACAGAAATGAATACATTTTTACGATTTATCCAAATATATCCAGCCAAATCTATTTCTGGTCACAAATTGACTGAATTAATAAAACAATAACAATACTTACATGAGGGTTGCAGTCGTTTTTGCAGATCGTTTTTACGGTACTTAAATATATCAAAATGTCTCTTTAATATTCTTCGCAATTTTCCCTTATATTGATTTTGAGAATATGTTAATGATGCTGATAATATACTGATTTGTTTAATTTCGATTTTGAAATATGTTATCCATTAAACAGAAAAAATAAATTAATAACGAGCTTGGAGTGACTTGTCCTGCTGGAAGGACAGGTCTCTAAAACACGTCTTTCCTCCTCTAATTACCTCTTATCTGGTCATGAGAAGAAAAATCTTATCCAGGTCGATTTATTTTATTTTTTATTTTTAATCCAGCTCATATCATGATTTTAATAAGTAATTTCGTTGATATTTCCAGGATTAGACCCTACTTACGTCCTGATTTTTTGGTAATTTGTTTGTAAGTGGTAAATCCGAACTGTTATCCAGTTATAATAACATGTTTTATTATTCCTCGAGTTTTATTATTTTTGATGTTGTGCTTATTTTAGGCTATATATATCAATTAAGAATCCTTATTATTATTAATTTTTTTTTTTTACGGAACGGCCATCGAGGCCTTGCGAATATCATTACTTTTGGGTTCTCTCTTGTTTTTGTCTTTTTTCCTTTCTTACCATTTTTCCTCATTATCTATGCGTGCCTTTTTTTTTATTTCTTCTGTCCACGCGACCACCTTTTCAATTTTATCTTTCCCACAAAAACCTTTATTTCCTCCAGTCTTTTCCTATATCTTTCTCCGTCCAAACAGTCCTGGTCCGTTATTTCTAGTCTTTCCGTTTTTTCCTTCATCTGTCTGATTTATCCTCCTCAGTTTTTTTATATTCGGAATTTTTTGGAATATTTCCTTGTTTAGTCTTTCCGGGGCCATTCTTACCATATGCCCATGGATTTTTAATCTCCTGATTCATATTTCTGTTTATAGGTCTTTTGTGTCTTTGTAGATTTGTTAGGTCTTAGCCTGTATCCTTCTTGTGTCTTCTTGGGGTCGTAGATTCTTCGTTCTATTCTCAGTAGTTCTTTCAGACTATGAAGGCATTTTTTCTGTCCCGTATAGTATTACCAGCTTAACAACTGTGTTGTAGTATCGTATTTTCGCTTTTGTGGACAGATTTTTCTTGTATTAAGAATCCTTATTATTATAGATTTATTTTTTATTAATATAGTTGTTTGAGAGTGGTTTAGTTTCTTTTTAAAAACAATTTTG
>NW_027110327.1:278734-280039 GCF_000696795.3 Halyomorpha halys
AACAAAAGAGGAGTATAAAAATATAAAAATAAATGAATAAAATATAAAAATCTCTATATGTATATAAACAGAAAGACAAATTAAATTAAGGAAACTAAACTATGTACATTAATAAATAAGGTTAAAATAAAATAAGCTAAATATTGAACTAATGGAACTTTTTTTTTCTTAAGACCTGGTCATTTCTGGCTAACTGGAGGTTATCTACAGGTGATCAACTTATTCTAACCATTGTGGGGGTCATGTTTTTCGTTTTGTGGGACCAAAATATGGGACCACTCAATGAAAAAAGTCAACGCACCCGGTCTGATTCAAACCGGCGCCGCCCGCATATCTCAGACTGGTAAAACTTGCGCCTATCCACCTGAGCTACGGACGGGTGTTATATAACAATGATGAACTAATATAACAATAAAACAAAAGCGAAAGTCACATTTACACTATTATGTACAATATTTACACTTTTTACCTGAGGATCCCTGAGCCCACTCTATCCCTTACGCAAGGGAGCAGGGCTCTTCAAGACCGTGGCACAACCCTCTCACCGAGTCACTGGTAATGAACAAGTGGAGGCTGAGTAAGGGCATTGAAATCGCAAAGATGGACATGTAGAAAAAGTATAATGGCAGATTTTAATATCAAGAATGATATATTAAAGAGAAAATAAAGAATAAAGTATGAATATAAGGTTTAAGATAAGATGGAAAATTATAGAGCGGACGAAATGATTTACAAATATCCGAAACATCTCCAATAAACAAATAAAGAAATAGAAAGGTTATTCTTTGAAAATTGAAAAAAAAGTTTGCTTAAAACTGAAGCATTGCTATGAATCCAAATTCATAATAATATAATAAATAATAAATAGTACTATGAATCTAAAATCTGATATTTATGATACATAGTACTATGAATCCGAATTTTTATATATAGTACTGTGAAACCAAATTCAGATATATAGTACTATGAATTCAAATTCTGATATATAGAACTATGAATCTAAATTCAGATATATAGTAATATGAACCCAAATTTTGATATATAGTACTATGAAACCGAATTCTGAAGTATAGCACTATGAATTCAAATTTAAATATATAGTACTATGAATCCAAATTCAGATATATAGTACTATGAATCCAAAATCTGATATATGTGATATATCACTATGATTAGTACAAGAGTACTATGAACTTATAATACAAACATTATTTATTACACAGTCCTATGAACTTATAGTACAAAAATTATTACACAGTCCAATGAACTTATAGTACAAACATTATTACACAGTACTATGAACTT
>NW_027110327.1:280089-282356 GCF_000696795.3 Halyomorpha halys
TGAACTTATAGTACAAACATTATTACACAGTACTATGAACTTTTAGTACAAGCATTATTACATAGTACTATGAACTTATAGTACAAACATCATTACACAGTACTATGAACTTACAGTACAAATATTATTACACAGTACTATGAACTTATAGTAAAAACATTATTACACAGTACTATGAACTTATAGTACATACATCCGAAACGTCTCCAATAAACAAATAAAGAAATGGAAAGCAATGAGGTTATTCTTTGAAAATAGAAAAAAAAAAATGTTTGACTGAAGTATTGCTATGACACCGAGTTTGGATTTATACTACTATGAATCCAAATTCTGATATATAGTACTATGAATCCGAATTTTGATATATAGTACTATGAATCCGATTTTTGATATATAGTACTATGAATCCATACTAAGCAAGGCGAACGCATTTATGGCTGTCCTAAACTAATATATTTAAACTACTAAACAACTAATTAGTTTGATGAAGTAACAAATTAGAAAATTTAGATCTTTAATTTGTTTTTGCGCTTAGATATAGTAAAACAAATGAATGAAAATTAAATTATGATTCAAATTATTACAATATGGAACTGGTTCTTTAATTTATTTTATTATAACACATAGAAAATTATTTATAGGTATATGTTCTATTGAGCCAGTTTCATTTTGCAGTCTCCTGTACTAATCTATCAATATACCTTCCTCAACTTGAAAAACAAAATAATTGTTTTTGAACAAGTTGTTTTTTCAAGATTGCGTACATACACATATACATATGCACACCTCTTCCTCTATAACCCAGACAGAGAAAGGATTATTCGTTCCAAGGTTATTTAAATGATGGGGGGGGGGGAAACTGGATTGAAATCTATTTCCAAGCATGGACTTGTAAATCTCCAATTATATCCAGATATTGAATTCTTTCAAATGGATTGTTTTCGTGTATCATTTCCAATTGTAACGCGAAATCTGCTGTTTACGTTTTCTTTTGTATACTTTACATTAATTTCAACACACTATACGTCATGTTTTTTTTAAAATGTTATATGTGAGCTCGACCAAACAAGTAATGAAAACATCGTCCCCAACAGTGTGAAACCACGTACTCAAGTCCTTGACGGTTTGTTTTGTAGTTATTGTATTTTGATGATATCTAATTTATATATATATTACAATATTACAATACACGATATTACAATCTGCCACACAGTTGTGGGCAATAGGTAATAATGATGAACGATCATATTCACTCTAAGACAAAATAAAATAATAATAAAATTTAAATAAATAATAATAAGAAAAAATGAAAAATAAATCTCTCTTGAAATATATACAAACAGAAGAATAAACAAAATGAACATAATCAAACTATGTGTATGAAAAATAAATAAATAAAATAACATAATGATAAAATAATATAATCTATAGTCACATTTACACTCTAATATACAATATTTACATAATCGATCTGAGGATATTACTCTGTACAAGGCCGGGAAGAAAAAGTCAGTAATTTCCCCCCAATTTCTGATTACTTTAATGAAAATTATGTATAATTATTAGTAAAAATTGATGAGTCTGCCAAGTATAGTTAGGGAGAATATAAAATGGCGGCTGTTTCGAAATGTTAAAAAAAAAAATCTTTCTTTCGGAGATCGATATCTTAATAATTATCAACATCACTAAAAAACCTAATAAAACATCACTTAAAGAAGAGTAAATTTGCCAAAATATGAGCCCTAATTGAGTTATTTACGTTAAATAGCTTTCGAGATATAGCTTTTTAAAAAGCAACATTTCATAAAAATGTTGTATGGGACGTTTCGAAAGATCAGTAGTTAGTGAATTCATTTTGAAAAATTTAAATCTCAAAAACCAATTGACATACAGATGTCAAATAGACCAAGCGCCGTTCTAATTTACTTGAAATAATCTGTAGGTGAGATAAGAACGGATAATGAGAAAATATGTAGGGGGTAGGAAATTGCGGATCTAGTGTAGCCGTACTGGGTGCCAGACTCGATCAAAAGACTGTTCTACATCAATAAAGACTCCCAAGCAGTACATTCCGCGCTCCAATGAAGACGAGACAACATCAACCACACGATGGCATTGCTGGATAGTGGAGTGGGATGTTTGGAAACCTGGAATAAATAAAAAAAAATTATATTTTAAATACATACACGTACATTATAATAAAAAATTTATTTTTAAACGGTTTTATTTAGCTCACCACGTTTGTTTTATTTATTATTTATTCTTGG
>NW_027110328.1:0-4193 GCF_000696795.3 Halyomorpha halys
AAACACCTTAATAGTATCCCGGATGTCCAAAACTCGATACATAGCAATATATATACTAATAATTAATACATGTGCCAACGTTGTGCAAATTGAATGTCGTGCCTCTATCACAACTGAAAAACAAATACGAGATAACAACCTGTAATAAATTAAGTAATTAATTAATAAATTAAGTAGATATTAGATTATACTAGAAGAAGATGAAATATAAACTTGTAGAGGATAGATTTATAAAAATTAATGTTGAAGAAAGTTATTAAAAATTTTCATGTATACAACGAAATAAACAAAATGGAAGGTGCAGGAGAAAATGTAAATAATGAACAATTGAAATTAACATAATAAAATACGTAAGTAGTTATTAAAAATATGTAAATAGTGAACAAATTAAAATTAACATAGTGAAAGGTGCGAAAGAATATATATGATGTAATGGGCAAGAAAGACTAAATATATGCAACAGTGAGTAAAAGAAGAACAGTAATGCATATGAGGAAAAATTAATAAGCTAAAGTAAATATGTCAAGAAAATTTAATAGGGAGGAATAAAGAGGGAAGAGATGAGCTAAGATGGGAACAAGGAAGAAAAATTTTAAATGAACCGAGAAGCTTACTAACTCGGACAGATTTACCTTCAGGAATGAGAATAAGGGATCACATTACTAGATCGGTCGATAAAGTCCCGGCGTTCAAGCCATAACGTACAAAAAATACGTTGAACAAAGCGGAAATAATAGAAAAAATGAAACTAAAGGTTTTTTTCGGCCTAGTAATAGGACATGATCTGCTCCAAAAACACCTCCATCGAATTAGCATCGTAGATCCCCCAAAATGTCCTCTATGCAACATGGGAGACATGGATGGGGACCATCTTTTAGCGTGTATTGGTCTAGAAGATCTTCAGCAGGATGCGGACCAACTAAGAGGAAAAGTAAAATTGAATTCGGCTGCGAGAGGGAAAATGGCGTAATAGGTGTAGGAAAAAAAAAAAATTAAAGTTTGTATTTTAGAAAAATGTGCCATATATTTCTTGCAAATTTTATATATCGTTTACTTTCGAACATTTCACTATGTTGATTTCAATTTCTACACTATTTATATATTTTAATTATTAATTTTATATTTTATTATGGTAATTTCAATTACTCATTATTAAAATTTTCTCTCGCACCTTTATGTTTATATTTTTATTTATATGAGCATTGTCTGATGTTTAATTACTTTATCATTTGTTTTATAATTTATACCTCAACAATTTTACATTTTATCTTCTATTAGTATCAATACTATCTACTTAATTTATTGTTATATATGTTTCCAAGTTTGTTGATAATTATTTAGTTTTAGTTTTCTCTGAATTGTTATCTCGTTTTTTGTTTATCAACCCAGTTTTACTTACCTGTAAATCATTACTGATAGTACAAGAGCCCAAGTGGAGAAAAAAGTCAGTTATCTCACCCCAATTTTTGATTACTTTAATGAAAACAATGTATAATTACTATAAAAAATTGATGAGTCTGCCAAGTATAGATAGGGGGAATAAAAAATCGCGGCTGTTTCAAAGCGATAAAAAAAAAACATTTTTCATTCGGAGCTCTATATCTTAAAAACTACCAACAACACTAGAAAATCTAAGAGAACATTATTTAAAGAAGAGTATATTTGCAGAAATATGATCCCTTAAAGAGCTATTTACGTCAAATAGTTTTCGAGATATAGCTTTTTTAAAAGCAAAATTTCTTAAAAATCTACTGAAAGATTAGTAATTAGTTAATTTATTCTTAGAAATCTGTATCTCAGGAACTATGTAACGTACAGATGTCAATTAGCACTCAAATTAGAGCTATAATGGACTATAAAGAAGGTTGTGACCTTTACATTTGTAGGAATAGTAGTTTTCATGACATTTGCTAAAATAAATTGATTTGTAGTTGTTTGGACAATAAGTTTGATTTTTGAAAAACTTCATTTCAGAAAACATTGCACGTACTGATGTATGCCAGAGCTCAAATTAAAGCTAGTTAAATTTACTACAAAATAGTCAATTTAGTTTATCTTTGTAGGAGTAGTTGTGTTCATGATATTTGACAAAATAAAATCACAAAATTTATAGTTGTTGGTATAAAATGTTGAATTTTTGAAAAAATATATCTCTAGATTCATAAGACGCACATATGTCTGCCAACTCTCAAAATAAAGGAAATTTAACTTACTATAAAGTAGTTTATGAAACTTATCTTCGTAGAGGTAGTAGTTTTTATGATATTCACACATGAATATGAATTTGGCAAATCAAAATTGGTCGGAACAACTATAAATCAATTTATATTAGCAAAGTTCATGAAAACTATTACTCCCATGAAGATAAACATCATAAACTACTTTGTAGCTGATTAAACTAGCTTTAATTTGAGTGTTAATAGAAATCTGTACGTCAAATGGTTTTTGAGATATAAATTCACTAACTACTACTGATCTTTTCGTACGTCACATACAACATTTTTATGAAATGTTGCTTTGTAAAAAGCTATATCTCGAAAACTATTTAACGTAAATAACTCTATTAGGGGTCATATTTTAGCATATTTAGTATTCTTTAAACGACATTCTCTTAGGTTTACTTGTGTTGTTCCTACTTTTTAAGATATAGAGCTCCGATTGAAAAATTAAATTTTTTATCGCTTTCTAACAGCCGCCATTTTTTATTTCCCTTACCTATACTTGGCAGATTTATCAGTTTTGACTAGTAATTATAGATAGTTTTCATTAAAGTAATCAAAAATTGGGTGAGATAACTTCCTTTTTTTTCCTCTTGGGCTCTTGTACTTGTGCATCATTGCTGACTGCACCCCCGACCCTCTTCTCCTCATACTTTAATACTGATAATAATTCAGTCTCGGAGAATAAATCATAACATATATAAGATAAAAATATTAATGCTACAAAATATTAAGATTTGACGAAATCAAGGTTAAATTTTGTAAATGACTAAAACTGAAGCGTTAAAACTTTCTATTGAATAAAAAAAAATCTTTATCCGAAGACAAATTGGCAAACAAAAAAAAAGAAGGATAAAACCGTCTTAAAGACTTTCTTTCTTTTAACGAAGAAAATCCAAATTAGGAAAATACTGATATAAAATTTGGAACAAGGAAGTTGGTAAAGAAACTTGTTAACTAAAGTTCTGAGTAAAGGGGGGGGGCGGGGACAGAGTACCACTGGGCTTAACTAAACCTGAAGTGGAACAGAAACTTCTCAAACCCGATCAGATTAAACACTTAGTCCGAGGTTGACATGACTTACTTTTCAAACTTGGTTTCGCTGGAAAGAGCTCTAGCAGTTTTCTTTTTTCTTCTTATTATCATTACTAAAAGAGAAGAAGTAAGTGAAATATAATAAATATACACCTTAAAACTGGAAACCCCGAGTAATTTGTTGAGTTTTGAGATTATTACGTACACGACTATTTCTTCTGTGAATAAATGAGTTTATTTTTCACTTAGTCTTTTGGCATTAGAGTAATTTCGTATCGGTTTTGTATTACAACTTGAAGCCATGCAAATAACAATGATCACACCGATCACGAAGGCCATTTAGAATGTTTACTAATACAAACATTACTACAGTTACGATAATATGAATTTAATTATATAATCATAAAAAAAAAAAAAATATTGGTAATTTATGTGATACCGAGGTATAGTCCTGCCCCAAGGGCGCTTTGAATCGCTCTCTCCCACCATCTTCTACAATTATTTTTATATTTGCTTATTTAGCGTTAATTTTTTATTTATTCAATATTATTTATTTGTATATATAATTATTAACTAGATGGTCAGGGGTGCGGTCAAAATAAAATATATATATTTATTTCTTACATTACGTTAAATATTTATTTATTGCTATTTACAACTGTACAATTACAATACATTTATTAAATCTGATCTCAGTTAAATTTGAGTGTTACAGGCGTAGAGAGAAACTACCCATTGGCAGCACTCTAATGACGTTTTAAATTAGCAGGTCTCGTGGACATCTTCTTTTCAGGTGCCTCGGAGGAAGCATGGTTAGAAACTAGTGGGTTTGGGTGGCTAGTGAGTTTATAATGGAAGGAGTGATATCTGGTTCGGGCTAGATCGGTTACATAGGGAACATTAAGGTCTTTATGTATGATTTTATTTGTGACAAAGTAA
>NW_027110328.1:7323-8147 GCF_000696795.3 Halyomorpha halys
CGGATTATACTATAATATCGATTTGGAGTTATAAGACCACAATACAATCGCTAAATCTAAATTGATTAATTATAAAGACAAATTGTTTAAAGAAAGTGGGAAAAAATATATTGGAGACTTGTAATTTTTTTTTATTAATTTATTTATTGATATTTACGACCGTACATAAATACATCAAATAAATTTAAGGAAATCATAATGGTATGGTACAAGCATGTAGAGTAACTACCCAATGGTAGCACTCTAACAACATTTTTACACAAGGTCTCGAGGCCATCTTCTTTTCAGACGCCTCAGAGGATTGTCCGGAATAAAAGAAGAAACAAGATTAGAAGCTTGAAGAAAGGATAATGGATCTGAGTGGTTAGGGAGTTTGTAATGGAAGGATTGATATCTGGTTCGGGGTAGATCGGTTACAAAGAGAATATTAAGAACATTAAGGTCTTTGTGGATGATTTTATTTGTGACAAAGTAAGGAGCATTGAGGATTTTACGAAGGATTTTGGGTTGTAAGGATTGGATACGAGAGGAATTCGAAAATTTAGTGGAGCCCCAAAGCTCAACGCCTTATGTCCAGATATGCCTTATAATTGTCATGTAAATCAGTCCGGACCGTTTGTCTAGTAAGTGCTGTAATAGTCGAAATCGACGTTCAGTTCCTCTTGTGTGAGGATTCCAGGTTAGCCTTTGTCCAGATGTAGTCCAAAGTAGCGGATCTGTTCAACAGGCGTAAGGGCAACATTATTGAAGTATACTGTAGGGCAGTCAGTAGGTTTACGACGTAGGGTAAAGGTAATTTGATGGGATTTGTTGGAATTTATTTT
>NW_027110328.1:10252-11046 GCF_000696795.3 Halyomorpha halys
AATAATATCAGTGTTACACAACTTAGAACCTCCCACGATATAACAGTTGATCGTTACATGATTTCAATCGTGTATCGACAAACTAAAATTACTTCGGAAAACTTATCAATAAGATATATTGTTTGTTAGTTTTGAAAGGGCGTTTAACAGCCTGGTCATCAACGCCCGTTGGTTGTTGGTTTTGGTAAGGCCTAGTTATTCCATAATCATAGCTTTGGTATGGTGTACTGATCCGCACCAGTGGGACTCATTTCTGTGAGATTTGAAATATTATCTATCGAGGCAGTTATAATTTGTTAAATAATAGTGGAAAGGATAATGAAAAGCAGATAAGTAACTGTTCTAATTTTAAAAATAAGGTAAGATAAATAGATAATTATAATAATTAAAGGTTGATTATCAAGTTAGTCTGATGGATGAATTTGATGACTCTTTCTATTACAGATTCGTCGTTTCTCAACACCATTGGAACCTTTGGTGGTATTCCTAACTGGTTCATAGTTGATTTGTAGTGATTACATTCTTCAAAAATCTGTTTGAAGGTCAGATTACTATGACATTTCGAACATTTTGGAGGGGTCTCTCCTGTTATGAGGTGGGTGTGTGTCAACCGGATATATTTATATTAACACGATAATAAGATATATTTATGTTAACACGATAATTATATATATTTATATTAACACGATAATAAGATAAATTTATATTAACACGATAATAAGACATATTTATATTAACATGATAATAAGATATATTTATATTAACACAATAATAAGATATATTTATATTAACAC
>NW_027110328.1:15331-15781 GCF_000696795.3 Halyomorpha halys
ATACTTCGAGCTCATAAAATGTTGATTTATTTTTTAATTTCAAGATCGATAAAAAATAAAATGAGCAAACAAATTAAATAAATAAATTTAAGATGAATTATTCACTTACGAGTTTAGGGACTAATAAATATTTCCTTTTTCTTTGCAATTATAATAAATTTTCTTAATGTACAAAAGTTATTTTGTTATTTTTATTTTTTGTAAATAGGTAGTCAACAACAATTATTTGACAGAAATAGTCAAAAGCAATTGAAGAGCTTTCTCTTTAAAATAGATCTTTCTACTTTTAGAAAGTTCTTATTAAAAAAATTAATAAAGAAACATCTTATGTAAACAATTTTTTATTTATTTTTTTTGTAAATCGATCTATAACTCCTGTTTCACACTGAAAACTTTAAATTTTGTAATTTGGTTTGTTAACTTTTGATAAAAAAATTCCTTCGATTATTA
>NW_027110329.1:0-2194 GCF_000696795.3 Halyomorpha halys
GCGATCAGAAAAGAAAAACATAAATAAACAAAAAAATATTTATTTATGCCGACGTTTCGATCTGAGTTTCAGGTCTTCACCAGAGCTATAGAACAAAAGAGATAACAATCATCATTTAGAGAATCATAAAATTGAAATAAAATAGTATACAAGCAAATTTGGAATTATACAGAATATTGAATTGAATAATGCAAAATAATTGATCGATAACCATGGAATTAGGCAGTAGCAGATTGATAACAGTGAAAGATGAAATATAATATTATGTCGGCAAGTATAGTAAGTAGTTAGTAGATATTATATTTCATCTTTCACTTTTATCAATCTGCTACTGTCTAATTTCATGGTTATCAATCAATTATTTTGTATTATTCAATTCGATATTTTCTATAATTCCAAATTTGTTTGTATACTATTTCTTTTCAATTTTATGTTCCTAAATAACGATTCTATCCTTGATTTTTAAGAATTTGCCGTCTATTTTAGTTATAACATATTCTTCTCCGGCAAAAGCTAACCGGCTTTTAAACAAGATTTTCTATGAACTATTCAGACCCAGATTCGATTCTCGGTAGACTTTATAAATTGGTATTATATATTTCCCAGAGGGTCAGGTTGGTTAGTTCATGTCGCTACTGATTCCCAGGGCAATCAGTTTGCTTCCTCTAGTTCAAACAAATGGTGGCTTGTCAGTGATTTGTACTATATACGTTACGCTTTTGACGAAAAATGTTATTTTATATTAAACCTGATTCATTTTAGTTTTTACTAAACCCAACTTGGTTACATTTTAATTATTTTATTTGTCTAAACATTTTCACTTATCCTAATTGCATTCAGATTTGGATACAGCAACAATCGAATATTTTTATTCTAGGCAGACCAATAAAATTAAATAAGCAGAAGTTTTGTAACGATTTATTGCACACAAAATAATATTTTAAATTTGTATACTTACGGAGTTGAGCTTTGGGGCTCCACTAAACCATCAAATTCCTCCAGAATCCAATCCTTACAGTCCAAAATCCTTCGTAATATCCTTAATGCTCCTTACTTTGTCACAAGGAAGGAGGGAGGAGTTAGTTCAATTCTTTCACCCCTCCATGGACTTACGAAGATTAATTTCAACTCTTCCTAACATTGTTCAGCTTTCCCCACTTTGTTCAGGAACAATATTTCAGCAAGAAGATAGTTGTAATTCCCCAAATTACTTTCTATTTTTTTTTTTTAAATAATGACATGTTTTTCACACTAGACTGCAACATAATATTTAAAAAATCGAATTTATTTGTTGTTATATTTTAAATATTGTTATCAGTTAATATATTCAAAATTATTTTTTATATTTTTATATTTATTTTCTTTTATGCATGTACTTATATCACATCTATATAATTTTATTATTTTTAAAATTTATTTTTTCTTACTTCCAACACATTACAAAAGACTGATCTACATGACTGTAACAAGGCCAATCTGGACATATGGAGTTGAGCTTTGGGGCTCCACTAAACCTTCGAATTCCTCTCGTATTCAATCCTTACAATCCAAAATCCTTCGTAAAATCCTCAATGCTCCTTACTTTGTCTCAAATAAAATCATACATAAAGACCTTAATGTTCCCTATGTAACCGATCAAGCCCGAACCAGATATCATTCCTTCCATTACAAACTCTCTAACCACTCAAACCCCCTAGTTTCTAATCTTGCATCCTCTTCCATTCCTGACAATCTTCCGAGACACCTGAAAAGAAGAAGGAGATGGCCAAGAAGAATACCGATGGGTAGTTTCTCTACACGCCTGTAACACTCTAATTTAACTTAGATCAGAATTACTAAATGTATTATAATGTACAGTTGTAAATAGCAATAAATAAATATTTAAAAAACAATATATATATAACAGATAGGACGGGAAAAAAAACACTTTTTTGTTTTTGTTTAATTCGTATATTGCGGAGAACTTGCTAATTAGGGAGGTAAAAAATAAATCAAATTTATTTATAGGTTCCGATTCCATGAAGTTCTCATTTTTATTTTCACTTACCTATACATGGAATATATTATGAGGGTAATTAGGGGTATTACAATCAAGGGGGGGGGTATTACAATCGTAAAAGTTTTTAATTTCATTTTCCGACTAAAATACACTTTTTGAGTTTCCTTAAGTCTTTTGATTTTCGGTATATCTGTA
>NW_027110330.1:0-2826 GCF_000696795.3 Halyomorpha halys
TTTATATGGTGTGACTTTTTTTTAAATTTATGAATTTTTTTTTTATAAACCGATATTTCGATATTATCGAAGAAAAAATATCGATATTCCGATATTATTGGTTACTTGATATCGATATCAAAATATCGGATATCGGAAACAAAATATCGATATTTCGATAATATCGATATCGATATCCCATCTCTAGTTGTAGGTCAGGGGAACGGCATCTTTTATGAAAAGAAAAAAATTACAATATTTTCAAAACAAAGTCCTAAGAATCGCAGTTAATACTCCTTGGTTTATAAGAAATAGCAAATTGTATCGGGAATTACAAATCCAGTCAATAGAGGATTACATCAAAAAACAGTTCATGAAGTTCCACTCCCAGTTGCCGACAGTTAAAGGAGTAGTGACCTACAACCTGGGAATTCCAACTTCAAACCGAAGACTGAAGCCCAGGCTGCTGCAGAACATTCTGTTATAAATTCTATATTTATTAATTCATTATTCGCACTACCTCTATTTTACTTATTATTATTTATTTTTATCTTTTTCTCTTCTCTCGTTCCTTTTTCAAATTAACTTGTTTCTTTTTACCATTAGAGGGCAATTGTTTGTTTTGTTAAGTGTACAAATGTCAATATTTTTTGTTATTAATTTTACTTTTCTCTTTTATTAAGAAGCATTATTCTTATCTATTTATTTTATCTTTATTTTTCTTTTAATTATAACATTGTATATAGTCAGAGGTGTCTTTTGCACGAGACTATACCCTCTCCCCCCATAATCAACTGTTAAAATATATATATATATATAAAAATATATTTCCGACCGAATTGCTCTGGCTAGGATGGATTTGACTCGCTTCCACAGCCCACACATTGAGTTCAAATGAAAAAAAAAGTAAGAGTAAGCAAAAAAAATCTTACAATCTCATTCTTTATAAGGAATGTTGATTTAATTCACGATGGATTAGTCTCAGGCAGTTGGCTATAAAACAGGTCCCTTTGGAGATTGAGACGTTACGTTGAATGAGGGGATAGAACTGATAAATGATCTCACTGTTGGATATTTATAAATAAATATTAGTACTATATCATTTATATAAATCATGGGTTCTATTTATAATACTTGAGTACTTTAAATGACTGTAACTAAATTGATTACTTTTTTAAACGTACAGAGCAGGCTGAAGGAGGGGAATTAAACTCAAATCTCTTTTAATGCGAGGAACGATCGTTTCTCAATTTTTATTTATTTTGACTAGCTATTTTTATTTCTATATAGCAGCAGTTGGAAAAATAAAATGTATAGACAAAAGTATTTTTGTAAAAAAAATAAAACTATTCCAAACAAGTAGTTGCTTAAAAATACTATATTGGTGTTGATATATGTGAAAGTCGTTATTTAAATTTATTACGTAATATATTTAATTGATTATGAGAACACTAATTATGTTTTTACACTTATTATGTATGCACACTTGTTATTATTTCATATGATTTAAATTTAATTACCGAATGCCAAAGGAAAATATGTTATCGGTGGGTGAGAAGGTCGTTATTAAAGTATTACTCAAATAAAAATCGGACAATTTCAAAAAACATTCAAGCTTTTAATAGAAGTAGGTACATTGTATGGAATTTCGTTAGGTTGCACTATAATTATGGCCAACAGATGAGCAACTGACAGGCCGATGACTATGAATGCTCATGGTATAAGAGACCAAGAGGACAAAAAAGCAGTTATTTCACCCCAATTTTTGATTACTTAATTGAAAACTAGGTATAATTTCTAGTCAAAATTGATGAGTCTGCCGAGTATAGGTAGGGGGAATAAAAAATGGCGGCTGTATCAAAACGTTGAAAATAATTAATTTTTTATTCGGAGCCCTATATCATTACAACTATCAACAACAATAGAAAATCTAAGAGAGCATCATTTAAAGTAGAGTAAATTTGCTAAAATGTAAGCCCTAATAGAGCTATTTACATTCAATTGTTCTCGAGATATAGCTATAAGGAACATTTCATAAAAATGCTGTATGGAACGTACTGAAATATCAGTAGTTAGATAATTTAATTTGAAAAATCTATGTCTCAGGAACTATGTGACGTATCTATTAGCACTTAAATTAAAGCTAGTTTAATAAGCTATAAAGTAGTTTATAACGTTTATTTTCGTAGGAGTAGTAGTTTTCATGAAATTTGCCAAAATAAATTTATTTATAGTTGTTCGGACAAATTTTCATTTGCCAAATTTATATTCATATGTGAATATCATAAAAGTTATTACCCCTACGAAGATAAGTGTCATAAACTACTTTCTAGTAAGTTAAATTTCCTTTATTTTGAGTGTTGGCAGACATACATGTGTCCTATGGGACTAGGAGGTATATTCTTTCAAAAATCCAACATTTTATACGAACAACTAGAAATGAACATTTTGTGAATTTATTTCGTCAAATATCATAAAACCTACTACTTCTACAAAGAAAAACATGATTAACAGTTTTATAGTAAATGTAACTAGCTTTAATTTGAGTGCTGGCAGAGATCTGTACGTCCAATGGTTTCTGAGATAAAGTTTTTCATAAATCAAAATTATTGTCCGAACAGAGAGAGAGAGAGAGAAATACTTTATTTATCTATGCTGCCTAAATACATTAGGTTGCTATCTCACACAGCATACTTATCAATCCGTAATCGAACATATATAAATTACACATATATGGTATAATCAGAAAAAAAAGAGATACAATAATAGGATATAATAAACAATTTTTTTCACCCCTACAGTTTCCTTTTACAATCCATTTCGGTCTGTACAACAAATACAAATGTT